>NC_044919.1:23037864-23040245 GCF_003576645.1 Ipomoea triloba | reverse complement strand
CCTCTCCAAGGTCTTTCTCCCCGCTTCCAGCTACTCCACCTCTCGAGCACTTGACCTTTGATCACCAAGCCCGCGTCAAGCCTCAGGTTTCTTTCACTCGGACAGCTGCCAGGTTACTCCACCTCTCTTGCTTAATCCAAAGCAAGGTGTTTTTGGTTGTCACAGTTGAATGTAACAGGCTCCAATCTGACCACAAGCTATCGTTGAATCAACTTCGATGTAGAGCAGCTTCGGTCACCTTCTAGATATATAACAGTTTAAGCTTTGTAACTCTCTCAAACACTAAGAAGTGTTTTCTCGCTGTTTTGAATATCAGGAAGATATTCCAAGTTAAGAACTTGCACTTGAACGTTTTAGACAGACACCTCTTAAGAATTTCGAACTGGTTAACCCCCGAACTTATTTTTTTTTTTTTGTGTCTTCACGTCCTTATATATGAGAGTAGAGGAATAATTCCGTTGGAGGGAAAACTATTCCGTTTGAAATTTGTCTCCCATGCTGATCATGGGTCTTGCATATTTTCAGCATATTTCATGGAGTGGTGATCTTGTAACTTGAACCTCTTTGTCTTGTAGTGAATATTCCATAGTTCACTTTCTTGAGTCCATGCTCCACTTTCGTCTTCTGGTAAAAGTTACTCTTTTTATATTCCCATTATTCCTTGTTTGTAGGGAATCAGACCACTTCAGCATTGGTGCACCTTTTGACCGTTTGTGGTGGAAATCTGACGTGTCATCCATTTCCGCCCATTTTGAAATCTTCACGTTCGGCACCTCTTCATTATTCCATCTCCATGATATTCTTCTTCTCCAGACTTTAAGTATGACCGTCATTCAGCTTTGTTGGAGAATTGTTAGTGTATCGAGACCAAGGTTGATATCTTGATTGCTTAATGTCTCGAACTCAAATATCGAGAGGTCTATCTCTCGAACTCTGTTTATGTCTCGAACTAGATAGCTGTATCGAGAGGTCCTACCTCTCGAACTCTGCTTATGTCTCGAGACTTAGTTGATGTCTCGCAGACCCTTATTCCTCCAGTGTTGTCCCATGCTTTCTTCTGATCTGTCTATATGATTACAACACACGAGACTTCTAAGATGTTCAAACAAATTTACCTCAAGCTTAAATATTTTCCGAGTTGAGCTCAAAGTTACCCGGTTGTATTTTCGCTCTTGGTTTACTTGTCGAACTTACAACGTTTTGCCTATGTATCGAGACTTGGGGATTTCTACTTAACAGTTGGTATCATCAAAACCTATTACATGATGTTCCTAACAATTTCCCCCTTTTTGATGATGCCAACACTTATACTTACTCTATATGGCTGATTTGATAGAAAGAATTAACAAGGATTTTATTTTTCAGCGCATATGGTAAGTTTGACAACATACTCTACTAAACTATGAATAATATAACTCACGCAACACCCCCAGCAAAAGATATATATGATTATAAGAAGGGAATGTTTACAAAGCAGAGTTTAGTAGGAAAGATTAAAAGAGATAAGACCAAGAACAACATAAGCATCAATACATTGAAATAAGATGGAGTTTGGACCACGAGAGCTTACTTCTTGTTGGCTTTCCTCTTCTTGTTAATGGCTTCTCGTGTCTTGATGGGGTCTTTCGGATTTACCAGGCTTAGGTATTCATCTGTGACATCTAGATGCCTGTAGTTCCTGTAGGCTTCCCCCACGAACTCACCATCAATTACTCCATCTTTCCACCAGGCAATGCATTCTTCTGGAGACATATTGCTGTGTGTAGATATCCCAGTGATTTTCAGAAGCTTGAATATCTCCAGAGTCAGAATTTGTTCAGTGTCTTCTCTGTTCCCAAACTTAAAGTTTGTCATGAGAAGATCTATCTTCCTTTCTTCTTCTGACTGTCGTTCTTGTCTTTTTCTTCTTCTTTCTCTGTCCTCTTCTCTCCTTCTCTCCATTTCCAGTGTACGCTGGACCCTTAGGTTTTCTGCCTGTTTAGCATCCTCCACTGCTTTGCTCATGATTCTTGGTATTTTTGGAGGTGGNCACGGGAGAGGAGGATGGACATACCTTCGAAGATTGCTTGAATATTGGAATATTGGAATATTGGAAGGCTCGCAGTTCTGGAATATTGGAAGGCTCGCAGCTCTGCTCGTAACTCAGCTAGTTCAGCTTTCGCACTTGCAGCCTCTGCTCGAGCGAGAGCAGCCTCATCGGCAGCTTTCTGTGCTGCAGTCTCAGCCCATACTGCCTGTTCGAGTAGTTCTTCATGATTGGCCTGAGACTCAGTTGTGCCAGCCACAGGTAGTGCAGCATTTCGAACAATGGCCAGTACGCGCTCAAAGCGAGCCATCTTCTGAGTTTGATCAGCCATAAATTGACGTACTTCGCCAAAGAA
>NC_044919.1:23036657-23037516 GCF_003576645.1 Ipomoea triloba | reverse complement strand
AAAACCTGGCAGTGTGAGCAACGGAACTTCACCCTCTCGAATTGTCTGTGCTTCATCTGTAGTGTTCGAGGGTGTGGACGCAGGTGGTGGCAAAAGTAGAACGGTGTTGGGTGCCACTTGAAGTGCTTCAGAGGTCTCGGATTCACCTCTCGAAGCTTCGACCTGTTCGTCCAAAGCAGAGTTGCTGACTTGGGACAGTGGGATTGCGGCTGTTGCAATATCATCGTGAGCAACCCCAGAGGTCTCTCCTGGACCTCTCGTGAATTCAATGTTTTGTCCCAAGGAGATGGCAGTGGCCAGCCTTATTTCTTCTTGAAATCGAGCTTCTGTTTCAGGATCTTCTTCAGGCTCAGCTTCAACTTCTGGTGCATCAACTGCTATGCCCTTCCCTTTATCAGTTCTTCCACTGTTCAGCTTCATTACTCGTGTTTCGTGGGCAAGATCCATCAGTTGTTGAGCTGGGATCTCGGAGATGCCCAACCACTGGAGTGCAAACTGCTCTTCTGCCTCCATTTCAGCTGCTTGACTCATCAATTGAGTGAAAGAACTGGTTCTCCAGTTGATCCACCTGATCACCCTGGAGAAGTCATCAAGAGTGGGTGCTTCCACTGCCAACTGAGTGGAAACTTCTTCATATAAGTCATCCCGCCCATCAGAGATGATTTCAGTGGCAGAAATTGCTTCGTCTATCTGAGATGTGATCTCTCGACTATGCTCCAAGAGATCATCTCCCACCCTGACTGTGTAGTCTATCTCTCGAACCATCTCACGTGGTTCTTCTGCACCCCCTTGTACTGGATCACTGATCCCAGTACCTTCAACCTCTCGAGCCATCTCTCGAGATAAACCAACAGAGTCA
>NC_044919.1:23031494-23036597 GCF_003576645.1 Ipomoea triloba | reverse complement strand
CCTTGTACTGGATCACTGATCCCAGTACCTTCAACCTCTCGAGCCATCTCTCGAGATAAACCAACATAGTCAACATCTCCCTCAGCATCATCACCAGCGTGCAGACCGACAGAGAAAGCTACTGACAGGGACCTGGTAGGGGGCACTCTCTCAACCTCAGTGGCCAGTGTAGCCTGAGGTTCCCCCTGGGCTTGTGCCCTGTCCTCAAACGGTACTTGAACAACAGAGGGTGTTACCTCTCGGATCTGGGTGACAACAGCAGTTTTGGCTTTCCTAGCCCTCTTTGGCAGATGAACCCTTTGTATCAGTACATCGAGAGGTTCATCATCAGAATTCTTTTCCTCGGTTTGGGCTTTCCTTTTGCCCCTTCCTTTTGGCTGTGAGGGAGAAGGTGCAGCCTTAACACCTTTAGTTTTGGGGACTAGAGATTTCGTCCTGCCCATATAGGTATTTCGATGAATCTCTTTTCCCTCCCTCAGTTCGAAGCCCTTCAGGCTTAGGAGAAATTGAACAACAAAGCCGAAACCAACCTTTTTACTGATCGACAGGTTGGTGTTGGAGACTGAGCGTATCACTTGCTGTTGGAGGAAGTTGAAGATAATATGTGCCCAGTCCAGCTTGTTGTTGTTCCAAATGGCATGGAGGATTTTGAGGAGGTCTAGACCAACCTCGTCAGTTCCGGACACCTTGTCGAGCACAAACTTCATGATTAGGTCGGCAGCGAGAGCAAACCTCTCCTTTAGGTGGTACTTGCGGAGGGCAGAGGATGCTCTGGGTGGTGCAGTCGCTAGTCGGATTTTCTCCCAGAAGGCTTGCTTGTCCAAGTCGTAATCCGATAGATGCTTGACTGCTTCCTCCGATGACGCGAAATCAAATGCCGCTCTGAGGTCACCTACAGATGTTGTGATGGGAAAATCATTAAAGCGGCTTTCGATTTTACCCTTCGTGACCTTGGCATTTGCGAACCATTCTGTGAAGTCGAGGGCGTGAATGGTTCGGTAGTCGTGCGTCATGTATTTCATCAGTCCTGCTTTCTCAAACTTCTTCAGGACCTTTTTCGCCATTTTTGGATTAGGGGAGTTGGTGATGAAGCCGTTTCTGTCAAGGATACTCCCCGCCTTGACTTGTTTGATCTGAGAGCGAGCTGTAGCAACTCCCTCTGATATGCGTCGGAAGATGAGGTTGATGTAGAGGATTGGGACGCCATTGATGAAGGTTAGATGTTTTGGAGGGAATGTGTACTGCGTTTAGGATTTGGGGATTTTGGGTAAACGGTTTTAGCTTGAATCCGGGTAAAGAATAAGGATTTGGCTTTTATATCGTGTGGATTCGGGTTGGATATATGGGTAGGGTTGAGAGCTTGACCCAAGGAAGGATACCGGTTTTCTTTAAAGAAGTAAAAGGTCAGAAATACCCCTAATAACGGTCAGCGTATATGAAAAATAAGGGTATTTTTGGTAATTTAACAGAGCGGTTTTAGGTTCAGGATAGTGAGGTATTAAAGAATAGTAACTATATGAGCATGCTCCCACTTATCACGAAAAGATTTTTAAATATGGAAAACCGTCAGTAACCGGTGCCCACGTGGCTAGCATTAATATCCATAGTTAGCCGTTCCCCCTCATATATTCGTTGAACTTATCAGATTCACCTTTCGAAGGTGAGTTGTCTTCCACATGAGTATAAGGATCTTCCCCCTGAGTGATTGATCCCTAAACCTCCTTATTCCTCCGTTCAGAGATATCAGTTTGTTATCTTTCGAAGTGACCTCTCGAACTACCCTTCTTCGAGACATAACGTATATAGACAAGCTGATCGGGTGACCTCTCGAACTACCTTTCGAACACAGATTGCGAGAGAAACAAGTTTGATTCATCTAAAAGATATCACTTTGAACATATCCTTAAGTTCATTTAGTGATTTCCAGATACATTACATATGAATCAATATCCTATTAGATTCCCTAGAAACTTTTGTTTGGCCTTGGTCAGCCTAATAGGAATCTATCGTTAAAGCAGGAACTAGCCATCTAAAGTCCTATTTGTCTAATAACAGAACTAGGGATGGCTATTCCCTTTTCTTGTTCTTCTCTCCAGAGCTGCTTACTGTAGTTGGGAGTGACCATCTTCATCGCTAATCCTCTTAAGGTCTTTGGATTAGGTATGATCACCCCTTTGATTGCTGCTGACCTCAGAAAGTCCCATCTGGTCTTCCTCTCCATTTCCCTTGGTTCTCCATTTGGTTGAGGAAGGCCCTTTTCCAGAATGTGCAGCAGTAGGAGTCCCTCTTGTGCAGGACTCTCCTCCCGATTCCAGTATCCCATCGTTGTGGATCTCCTCGTATTTGGGGATCCATTCACCTTGGATGGGAATAGGATTCTTGCTTGGATTATCAGGAAGCTCCGCAATCTGTTCACCCTTCGTTGATTCTGGATAGTTTTCTCCTTGAAAATCTTTGGACTTGACTGCCGGTTTCTTTCCTCTATAAAAGAATGGAACATCATCTTTCCTTTCTTTTTCTCCGTGGGAAGTTGATGATATGAACTTCTGAAAGAAACCCTCTTATTTATAGCCCAATAAGGTTACCACTTTTGAGTCACGGGATGCAATATGAATGACCATTCAATGCTTGTGTAACTCCAAAGCTGCCATAAAGTTGATGAAACCGCCCCTCACATGCGAAACAGTTCATGGCACTAAATACAATAAGATAAGATTTGACCATTTATCCCAATTCTATCATTCCCAATTCTAACCTTAGTTGAGAGAATCTATTCTCACTTAACGCTTTTGTGAAAATATCTGCAAGTTGCTCCTCCGTCGCAACATATTCCAAAGTTATGTCCTTTTTCTCAACATGGTCTCGGATGAAGTGATATTTGATATCAATGTGTTTCGTCCTGGAATGTAATACTGGATTCTGAGTGATAGCTATGGCACTTGTGTTATCACACATAATCTTAACCTCTTTACATTCAACACCATAATCCAGTAATTGTTGCTTCATCCACAAAATCTGAGCACAGCAACTTCCAGCTGCTACATACTCTGCCTCAGCGGTGCTTGTAGCTATCGAATGCTGTTTCTTGCTAAACCATGAGACAAGTCTTCCACCTAGAAACTGACATGTCCCTGATGTGCTCTTTCGATCTATTTTACAGCCGGCGAAGTCCGCATCTGAGTAGCCCATAAGTTCGAAAGATCCACCTCTCGAATACCAAAGTCCAACACTTTGCGTACCTTTGAGATATCTAAGGATCTTTTTAGATGCATTTAAGTGACTTTCTTTAGGACTTGCCTGAAATCTAGCACATACACCTACTGCAAAGGATATATCTGGTCTACTAGCAGTTAAATAGAGAAGAGATCCGATGATACCTCGATATGTAGTTTGATCGACCTCTCGACCTTCACTGTCGACATCGATACGTAGAGAGGTTCCCATGGGTACTTTGACCGAGGATTTCCCTTCTATATTGTATTTTCTGAGCAGATCCTTGGTGTATTTCTCCTGATTGATGAAGATGCTTTCCTTAAGCTGTCGCACTTGTAATCCAAGGAAGTAGTTTAGTTCTCCCATCATGCTCATCTCGAACTTCCCTTTCATCAATCTGGAGAACTTCTCGCACAAGTCTGGATTGGTGCTTCCAAAAATGATATCGTCCACATAGATTTGCACCAATAAGATGTGATCCCCGTCCTTAATTCTAAACAATGTTTTGTCCACTAGGCCTTTGGTGAACCCACACTGAAGTAGAAAAGAGGATAATGTATCATACCAAGCTCTCGGAGCTTGTTTTAAGCCGTAAAGTGCCTTCTTCAATTTGTATACTTTGTCAGCTCCCACGTCCTTCAAGAAACCCGGAGGTTGTTCAACGTACACCTCTTCTTCGAGAAGTCCGTTCAGAAAAGCGCTCTTGACATCCATTTGATATACCTTAAAGTCTTTGAAGGCGGCATATGCAAGAAAGATGCGTATGGCTTCGAGACGTGCCACTGGAGCGAATGTTTCATCAAAATCTATTCCTTCCTCCTGACAATAGCCTTTGGCAACAAGTCTGGCCTTGTTCCTAACAATAACTCCATCCTCATTCATCTTGTTTCTGAAAACCCACTTTGTACCAATGACATTTTGATGATGAGGTCTCGGAACTAGTTCCCAAAGATCGTTCCGCTCAAACTGATGAAGTTCCTCTTGCATGGCTTGCACCCAATCTGGATCACATAGAGCCTCATCGATCACCTTAGGCTCTATTTGAGATAGAAAGCAAGCAAACATGCTTTCTCTGTATGCTGATCTGGTTCGAACTCTGTCACGTACATCTCCAATCACTTGATCAGCAGGGTGACTTCTCAGCCATCTTAGGTCGGGTTGTGGCTCTTCAGTTGATACTTCCATTGAAGGTTGAGATGTGGTTTGAACATCTATGATCTGGATTGGATCAACTGAGTCAGGTGCTTTCTTCTTGGTAGATTCTTCATCATCTGAATCTGACTGGAGTTCTGCTACGTCTCGAGCTATCGACTGCTTGTCTTCGAGAGGTAAGTTTGATCTCTCGATAGACTGTGGCTGATCTTCCTCAGCTGCTTCCGTTGTCTTTGATGGTTGATCTGTCGATGCCCTTTCATCAAAGGTAACATGTATGGACTCTTCAACCACCAAACTCCGTTTGTTGAAGACTCTGAATGCTTTGCTTGTCGATGAGTATCCCAGAAATACTCCATCATCTGCCTTTTCTTCAAACGTCCTTAGTTGAGCCTTCCCATTGTTGTGGATATAGCATTTGCACCCGAATGTGTGGAAGTGGCTTACATTCGGTTTTCTTCCATTCCACAACTCATATGAAGTCTTTCCAACTCCTTTCACGATCAAGGACCGATTTTGGGTATAGCACGCTGTATTGATTGCTTCTGCCCAAAATCCTTGTGATATGTTGGCTTGCGATAGCATGGTCCTTGCAGCTTCCTTGAGAGTTCTGTTTCTTCTTTTCGCAATTCCGTTCTGTTGAGGTGTTCGAGCAGCTGACAGTTGATGATGAATCCCGTTCTCGTTGCAGTAGCTCTCGATTACTTGATTAACGAACTCTCCACCTTGATCTGACCG
>NC_044919.1:22948671-23031368 GCF_003576645.1 Ipomoea triloba | reverse complement strand
TAGCACGCTGTGTTGATTGCTTCTGCCCAAAATCCTTGTGATATGTTGGCTTGCGAGAGCATGGTCCTTGCGGCTTCTTTGAGAGTTCTATTCCTTCTTTCAGCAACCCCGTTTTGTTGAGGCGTTCGAGCAGCTGACAGTTGATGATGAATCCCGTTCTCGTTGCAGTAGCTCTCGATTACTTGATTTATGAACTCTCCACCTTGATCTGACCGGATCTTTAGTATCGAGACATCCTTTTCAACTTGAACTTGCTTCAAAAGATTTAGCAGGGCAATTTTTGTCTCACTTTTCTTGGTTAAGAACACGGTCCATGTGAATCTTGTGTAGTCATCTACTACCACAAGAGTGTACTTCTTTCCCTTTATGCTGGGTGGATCCACTAGGCCAAATAAGTCCATGTGAAGAAGACTTAATGGTCTAGTGGATGATGTCTCGGCTTTGCTCTTGAAGGAGGATTTGATCTGTTTGCAACGTTGACATGCCTCACAAATTTTATCCTTTCGAAACGTCACTTTGGGCAGTCCTTCCACTAGGTTCCTCTTAGTAAGCTTGTTGATAGTCTTGAAGTTCAGATGACTAAGCTTACTATGCCAATCCCAGCATAAATCTTCCTTGCTTCTTGCTAGCATACATAGGGATGGTTTTGCAGACCTCCAATCCACTATGTACATGTTTCCTTTCCTTGCTGCTTCCAAGACGACTTCGAGAGATTCCTCGCTCATAATCTGACATTTGCTTTTGGTGAAGACAACCTTGTAGCCTTTGTCACAGAACTGGCTTGTACTAAGGAGATTGAACTTGAGCCCTTCAACGTAGGATACTCCCTTAATATCCAGCTCATTCTTTTGAATTTCACCAACAGCTTTTGTGCGTCCCTTCTTCTCGTTGTCGCCAAATGTCACCAAGGGACCTTCGATAGGTTGGATGTTCTCTAGCAGTGTTAGATTTCCCGTCATATGTCTCGAACATCCACTGTCAATGAACCACACGTCCCTGGTGTCCTGCAAGGCAATTAAGCAAGTTTAGGTACCCAAACTTTGGGTCCTGGTGGGTTAGTGAGTTTAGGCATCCATTTATACCTTATGCCCAATATTCCAGGCCTAGGCGCAATGTAGCCATTGTACGTTTGATAATCATAAGGAATGCTAGCAAATGTTTTAGGCCTCTTTGGTGCATAAATCAACTTAGGTAGAGACTTTTCGACCGGCTTATGCACCATGCCTTTCATACGCTGTTTGGTCATGTGAAATTGCTGAAAGTGAGGTTTCTTCCAGAAATTGTGATTCGATGACCAATTCTCACTAGATGGATAGAGTCTGCCTTTCTCCATCCGTGAGTTCCTAACTATGTGGATCTCAGACCTTCCATATTTTCCTTGAGGCGCATTATATGGAATGTAGCTCTTTTTGTACTTGGAATGGCCTTGCGAGAGATAGCAAGGTGATCTCTCGATATTGTTTACTCGGCCATTCTTCGTAGCTTTCCTATACTTTCCATTTCTGGTGTATAGGGACGGTTTATGAATAGCTACCCTGGTCTTTTCTGTTGGTCCTTTATGACCTTTATTTGGTTTGGGTTGAGATCCTCCATTTCTTGAAGTTCCCAAACCGTTGGTCTGTTTATTTCTCGAGAGATGGTCTCGATGGAACCCTAGACCGGTTCTATCACTTGTAGGTCTGTGATCATTCACCATTTTCTCCATAGCTTTGGAGGAATTAGTGTATGATGCTATGACCTTTCTAAGATTAAGCTCTCTCGTCTCTCGAGCTTTGCACTCTTCAGTCAGTAGGATTACTTTAGCTTCTAACTCACTTACTTTGAGAGTTAGCTCTGAATTCTCTTTCGAGATGTTCTTAAGCATATCTCTTTCAGCAGTTAGCTTGCTGTTTTCTTCCCTGATTTTGGCATGAGTGCTATTAGCGACTGCGAGATCCCTTTTAAATGTTTCAAGCATCTCAAAGGGATCTTCATCGCTTCTGAAAGAAGAACAACGAGAGGTAGAAGTAGAGCAGCGAGATGTGGAAGTAGAGGTTACCTCATTGTCAATGGCCATTAGGCATTGATTCTCTTCTTCCTCGGTGTATAAGCAGATGAGCCCCCTCTCATCCTCTGAGCTGCTGCTGCTTTCACTGGAGCTCGACGTCTCGGACTCCTCGATTGTTCTCTCGAGTTCCTCAGCAACAAGCGCCTTTCTGCGCAGATGTTTCTTTGTATCTCCCTTGAAGCCACTTTGTGCTGGCTTCTCTTTAGGTTCCTCCTTTCTCCTGGAGTTCCTGCCTTCTAGGCCTTGATACTTGCTTACCTTAGGGTAAGGACAGTCAGCCTTGAAGTGCCCCGGTCTCCTGCAGTTGTAGCATAGACCTTGATCTTCTTCCTCCATTCCTCTGGATGTGTATTTCTCATTTTTCCTTCTTGAGGAGGAAGGTGAACTTGTATTGCTTTCCGGTGTCTTCTTCATGAACTTCCTGAATTTTCTTATGAAGAAAGCAAACTGTTCGTCAGATAAAAAATCAGTGGGATTAGGATCTGACCTTGAGGAGGTGGTTGGTTGGTCCGCAACCAGTGCCACATTCCGTCTGTCCACCACGTCCTCATCTCTCGGAAACATCTCAAATTCGAAGGCTTTGAGATCTCTGAATAGTTGGTCGGTTGTGGTGTTCTTCAAGTCCCTGTGATCACGCATTGTGATCACCTTCATTTCCCACTCCTTGGTAAGGCCTCGTAAGACCTTCAGGTTTAGCTCTTTTTGTGGAATCTCCTTCTCGAGATCACTGATCTCTATTGATAGCTTCATGAAACGAGATTCCATGCTGTCGATGCTTTCCCTTGGCTTCATCTTGAAGTCCTCGAATTTCTTCATGGCCACGGTGAGCTTGTTCTCCTTCTCCTGTTCGTCACCTTCACCAATTAACATCAAAGTATCCCATACCTCTTTCGCCGTTTTGCACTTTCTTACTTTTGGAAAGATGGTTTCGTCTATAGCTCTGAAGAGAATATCATTGGCAATGTTGTCCAAGTTGTTTCTCTTCCTGTCATCACTTGTCCATTCTTCCCTAGGTTTGGGGACATACTTTGGTGTATCTCTGGTTTGCTCAGCAGCCGTGTTTACCATCATGATCTTGACTGGTCCAGATGTTATAACTTCGGCCATCTCATCATGGAGGGCTGATAGATACGCAAGCATGCGTGTTTTCCAGTCATCGAACCTGCTAAGATCAAAGAGAAGATGTCTCGACAACATGCTATCCATNTGATCTTGACTGGTCCAGATGTTATAACTTCGGCCATCTCATCATGGAGGGCTGATAGATACGCAAGCATGCGTGTTTTCCAGTCATCGAACCTGCTAAGATCAAAGAGAAGATGTCTCGACAACATGCTGTCCATTTTTAAAATTTTATCTCGTGCTTTGAAAATATTTTCAAAAGGTTTTTCAAAGAAGGATCTCTAGGCAATATAAACAAAGGTTTATATCGATCAGAGAACTTGCTCTGATACCAATTGTTGGTCCCAAGGGGATGGGGTACAAGTCTAGAGGGGGGGGGGTGAATAGACTTGTATAAGTTTTTGCAAATCTTTTCGACCTCTCGTGTGTATTGAACTTAGGATGTTTAGGTTTGATACCTCACGAGGTGAAGACAAAGTTTTATGCGCAGCGGAAATGTTATCCCCTTTTAGTTAGCACGAGTTTGAGTTAGTTCGAGAAGTGTGTTTATATGCAGTGCAATCGAGAGGTTAGCGAGAGATAAAAGCAGTAAGTAAATGCAAGAGAGATTTTTAAGTGGTTCGGCCAACCCGCCTACGTCCACTCTTCTTCCAGAAACTCCCTGGAAGGATTGCACTAAAAACTTCCCTTTTAGTACAATATCGAGCGCTTGAGCTTTGATCACGAAGCCCGCCTCAAGCCTCAGGTTTTTCGCCCCGCTTCTTGTTACTCCACCTCTCGAGCACTTGACCTTTGATCACCAAGCCCGCGTCAAGCCTCAGGTTTCTTTCACTCGGACAGCTGCCAGGTTACTCCACCTCTCTTGCTTAATCCAAAGCAAGGTGTCTTTGGTTGTCACAGTTGAATGTAACAGGCTCCAATCTGACCATAAGCTATCGTTGAATCAACTTCGATGTAGAGCAGCTTCGGTCACCTTCTAGATATATAACAGTTTAAGCTTTGTAACTCTCTCAAACACTAAGATGTGTTTTCTCGCTGTTTTGAATATCAGGAAGATATTCCAAGTTAAGAACTTGCACTTGAACGTTTTAGACAGACACCTCTTAAGAATTTCGAACTGGTTAACCCCCGAACTTATTTATTTTTTTTTTTTGTGTCTTCACGTCCTTATATATGAGAGTAGAGGAATAATTCTGTTGGAGGGAAAACTATTCCGTTTGAAATTTGTCTCCCATGCTGATCATGGGTCTTGCATATTTTCAGCATATTTCATGGAGTGGTGATCTTGTAACTTGAACCTCTTTGTCTTGTAGTGAATATTCCATAGTTCACTTTCTTGAGTCCATGCTCCACTTTCGTCTTTTGGTAAAAGTTACTCTTTTTATATTCCCATTATTCCTTGTTTGTAGGGAATCAGACCACTTCAGCATTGGTGCACCTTTTGACCGTTTGTGGTGGAAATCAGACGTGTCATCCATTTCCGCCCATTTTGAAATCTTCACGTTCGGCACCTCTTCATTATTTTATCTTCATGATATTCTTCTTCTCCAAGCTTTAAGTATGCTTCCTGACCGTCATTCAGCTTTGTTGGAGAATTGTTAGTGTATCGAGACCAAGGTTGATATCTTGATTGCTTGATGTCTCGTACTCAAATATCGAGAGGTCTATCTCTCGAACTCTGTTTATGTCTCGAACTAGATAGCTGTATCGAGAGGTCCTACCTCTCGAACTCTGCTTATGTCTCGAGACTTAGTTGATGTCTCGCAGACCCTTATTCCTCCAGAGTTGTCCCATGCTTTCTTCTGATCTGTCTATATGATTACAACACGAGACTTCTAAGATGTTCAAACAGGTTTACCTTAAGCTTAAATATTTTCCGAGTTGAGCTCAAAGTTACCCGGTTGTATTTTCGCTCTTGGTTTACTTGTCGAACTTACAGCGTTTTGCCTATGTATCGAGACTTGGGGATTTCTACTTAACAGTTGGTATCATCAAAACCTATTACATGATGTTCCTAACACTTATGACTTAGTTGGTATCTTGTTATAGAACTGTTGTCATATGCATTCGTTACTTGATATCGGATTCATTTGGAAAAGTCTTTAGTTTGTGATTCATTCAGCTTGTCGTTGTTGAGTTATCTGATTTGAAATAAAGAACAGTTTCGTTGGCATGTATATTCTATATGCGTGTGTAAACCTATTTACAACCTATGCTATATGATGTATTTCTCACGAGTGTGAGTGGTTTATTACTTAGCATTTCTTTACTAATGGTTTTCTAACTGTTTTCCAAGTATGGAGTAGACTGAGCCGAGAGTGCACTAGAGATATATCTACCTCACCTTATGCTTAGTCTAGTGATCTGTTTAGATGTTTTTCAGGCCTGTGTGCCCCAGACTATGTTTATGTATTGACTATTTCAGTTATGTTTACATTGATCGATTAGTATTGTGGATTTTTAGCTTGTGCATGCATCTAGGTTCAGATTTGCCTAGATGTGGCATGACACCCTTTTGAGTACTAGTATGCTTCCGCTTTATTATGTTGTTAGTTCTGAGATTGCTAGCTTTTATATTAAGTTTATGCCTATCTCAGCGTGAAATTTTTGGGGTGTCACAGAAAGGGATTGCTGTGGGCTATGCAAAGGCATCCGTGATTGAGAGTTTACCCCCACCTCACTCCATGACTACTCTTAGGAGCTTCTTGGGGCATGTGGGGTTTTATAAGCGGTTCATCAAGGATTTCTTGAAAATAACAATGCCTCTCATCAAGCTTATAGAGAGAGATGCCAAGTTTGAATTTGATAATGAGTGTTTGGCGGCGTTTGACAATTTGAAGAACAAATTAGTTAGTGCACCGATTTTTGTTGTACCAAAGTGGTGAGAGCCATTTGAATTGATGCGCGATGCAAGTAATTTCGCGGATGGAGTTATGCTTGGAGAAAATTTTCAAAGAGAGATAAAATATTTCAACCAATTGCTTATGCAAGCTAGATTCTCACCAAGACTCAACAAGCTTACACCACCACCAAAAAGAAACTCTTAGCTATTGTGTTTGTTGATGTGTCAAGTGGTAGTAGTGCACATGGATCATGCCACTATTCGGTTCTTGATGTCTAAGTCGGCAGCCAAACCAAGTCTAATCCGATGGATTTTGCTTCTCCAAGAGTTTGATTTGAAGATTGTTGATAGAAAGGGTGTCGAAAATGGAGCCACGGTTCACTTGTTACTACTTGAACATCAAGTGGTGCAAGAAGTTAGAAGTGATATCCAAGAGTATTTCCTAGAGGAAAAGTTATTCAAGGTGTCCACAACCCCATGGTATGTCGACATTGCAAATTTCTTGGTAGGTAGAGTACTTTACCGAACCACCTTGGTATGCATTAGAGAAGGAAGTTGAAGGCCGAGGCAAAATACTACTTTTGGGATGAACCTTACCGATTCTAGGTGTGCGGACCAAATCATTAGAAGATGTATCCTATAAGAAGAAGGGCATGTGATTATAGGAGAGTGCTATAGAGAGAATTACGATGGCCATCATTCGGCCAACCGTGCGGTAAGAAAAGTGTTGGAAGTCGGATTCTATTGGCTAACAATATTTAGAGATGCTCAAAATTGTGTTCAAACTTGTGATCAGTGCCAATGTGTTGGAAATGTCACAAGCTAGGATGAAATGCATCGAACATTCATCTTGGCTTGTGAGGTTTTTGACGAGTGGGGATTAGATTTTGTAAGGCCATTTCTAGAAGCGAGAGGATGCAAATACATATTGGTGGCGGTTGACTATGTGTCCAAGTGGGTAGAAGCCGAAGCATTTCATACCAATGATGGCCGAAGTGTGATAAAGTTTCTCAAAAGACTTTTTGCAAGATTTGGGGTTCCAAGAGTGATAATAAGTGATCGGGCGAGCCACTTCTGAAATGTTCCAATGACAAAGTTCCATCAAAGGCATGGAGTGCAACATAAAGGGTGGGGGTGTTCCTTACCATCCTCAATCTAGTGGCCAAGTTGAAAATGTAAACCAGGACACAAAGATCATTTTAAGAAAAAAAAATAGTGGAAATGCATAAACGTGATTGGGTAGAGAAGCTTGAAGATGCTTTGTGGGCCTTTCGGACCGCTTACAAAACACCCATTGGAACATCCTCGTATAGATTGGTTTATCGGAAAGCATGCCACCTCCTAGTGGAAATTGGGCAATGAGCATATTGGGCTCTAAAGAAGTTGAATGAAGATTTGCACTTGGCCGGGAAAGAAAGGTTATGGCAATTAGATGAATGTAGGGAGTTTGCCGATGAGACCTCAAATGATTACAAAGAAAGAACCAAGAAATACCATGATATACATGTGAAGAAGGGAAAGGAATTTGCGGTTGGCGATCAAGTTTTGTTCTATAATTCGAGGTTGAGACTATTTCCCAGAAAGCTTAAATCAAGGTGGTCCGATATGTTTAGAGTTGTGAAGGTTTTTCAATGTGGAACTTTGGAGATATTGCATCTAGATAAGGGAGTTTTTAAAGTAAATGGTCAACAAGTGAAGATATACCATGGTGTGAACCAACCGAGGATGTGGAAGTGATTTACTTGGATGATTGGGATGTCTATTGAAAAAAGAGATATGAAAAGAAAATGAAATGAAAAAAAGTGATAAAAGATGTTTAAAAAAAGAGATAAAAAATGGAAAAATTGGAAAAAGGAGTAAACAAAAATGAGAAAAAGTGTTGAAAAAAAAAAAAAGAAGAGAGAAAAAAGAGAGGAAACAAAATTAAAAAGAGGGACAACAGATGAGCATTAGTTGCGTCGGGCTAAAGGCGTTAAATGTAGCTTCTTGGGAGGCAACCCAAGGGTTTGCTTTGCTTTTGGTTCATTTGTGTGTATGACAATTTTTTGTGCTTTACAATTGCAAAGTTCATTTTGAAATCATGAATTGAACTGTTGGGAACGCAACGAGAGTGCCACAATCGTGCAACTCTCCAGGCTTTTACCACGAGATTGACCATGATTGTTATTGTGATCATGCAGCTCTCTAAAGTTTGTACATGACCGCCCCATGATCGTAAAACACTCGTGCAGCTCCTAGGAATTTTTTAGCAGAATAATAGCCTGCACGAACCTTGCCATGATCGTGGTGGTGTTCGTGTAAAGGAACCAGTGCAGAATTTTGAGAAGGAAGCCACTTTTCAAGAGGAATCTTTCCCTCTTTTGCTTTAAAGCTAAGAATAAGGTGTATTTGCTGCAAAGATGCCTTTCAAACGCTCTTTTGACTATAAATGAAGGGTATCTTTTGCATTTGGCCAAGCTTATAACTCCTATTTTTCGTTGTTCTTATTGTTGGATAGTTAGTGAGAAGTTGTGTAGAGAAAAACAAGAAGAGTGAGGGAAGAGTGTGTTTTCTTGTGGAGTTTCTATGTTTGTTGGATTTTGCAGGGAAATGGAACCAAGGAAAGAGGAATCCAAGCCAATGGAAATAATGACTTCAAGAAGAGTGATGGAACAAGGCTGGTTAGAGGAAAGAAGAAGAAGGGCGATTCTAGGACAATATGAAGTGGGTGACTTCTCCCATGATCACGTGGTGTTGCCTTCGAATGAGGAGGGTGAACATGAGGAACAAACTCTTGATAACACTCGGGTTGAGAACCCGGGAGAAGAAACCAAACCCTTTCAACTCGACCCCGACTACATGGCATACTTCAAGCTATACCAGGACTACCACAATCTTGACAATTGCGGACACCCCCTTCTAACACTGCGTTCATCTCTTGTGACTATCTCATTATTGGAACGTGAGTCACCTCTACTATCCACCTGAGCTCAAAGAAGGAAAACCACCCATTCCACCAAATACACCGCATCTCCAAGCAATTAATGGGAAGACATAGACCTTGCAAGTTGTTATTTGCTTTTAATGTTTCATTTGTGTTTGTTCTTATGTTGGGTGTAGACATTTGAAACCAACTTTTGAACATTGTACCCTTAATACTCCATGCACTTGTTGATGTGATTTTGATATATCTTGTGCAACTAACCCCTTGTGAAGTGAAAGCAATTTGTGTTGGGGTCGTGAAAGTAAGGAGGATGCTTTTGCAACATGAAATTGGGGATTGATGATGTCAACATAAGGGAGTGTTTCTTTGACTACTCCTTAAATTGAAACATTTTTGCATTTATAAAGTGTGAAAAGACCATGCATATGATTGTGTGCATTGTATCTTCCCCATTCATTGATTCTAAAGTGGGGAAATCTCATATCTTATGCCCACTCCTAAAGTGTGGAAATGGAATTGTTTTGACCTAACCATCTTTGTTGTCCATACCCACACTCGTGTGCTAAAAATACCGAGGTCAGTGTTAGTTTTATAGTGTGGAAATGGTGCAGTTTGTGCTTGCTTGATTATTGGATAGTGCCCCTTGTGATTGTGATGTTCATGTTTTTGAATGATAATATGGTGATATTGCCCATTTCATTTTCCAAATGTGCTCAAATGTTGTGTGAAAAGTTTAACTATTGGAATGTGTTTGGAAATTTCCCCTTTACACCGTGGGAGATTGAATAGAGCCAAGCTAGGTTTACATTCTTTGTATGCTTGTATGGATTCATATCTTGATTCTCTCGGACCTCGGTATCTTGGAGACTTCGAAGTGGGAGTGTGTACAAATTTGTGTTGTGAAAGATAAGTATGAAAAGACCCAAAATTGGAAAATTTTTAGTATGACATGGGACAAAAGGTGAGATTTTCTTGTGTGAGCTTTTGTGAATCCCTACGCCCCAATGAAAAAGGCAAGAAGGTTGAAAAAAAAAAGAAAAGAAGAAAAAGTCGAGCTAAAAAAGACATGATAATATCCTTCCCTGAGGGGGGAAAAATGGAAATAAGAGGTGAGTCATCTTGTAGGACTTAGGCAACCATTGCACAGACTATGAAAAAGCGTAGAGCACTACACCAAGGTCGTTGATTCGACGGTGTTTTAAGCTTGGTTTACCCTAAAGAGATACCTTCATCTGCACATTCACTAAAAGTTGTTAAATAATTTTTACCATTACTATGAACAAAACATTTACAACCAAATGAATGATAGCCTCTGATTAAAACCTTTTATGTTGGGTTTTCTTCTATTCCATAATTTGTATGGAGTCTTGTTGTGGCTCTTATGAAGCATGCACATTAATTGTAGTTTTGGGTGTAACACCTAGGATTGATAGCCTCTGGCTAAAACCTTTTAGGTAGTTTAGCGATTAAGATCATAACTTTGGCAACTTCCTTGATTGTCATATTTTTTTCTTTTAACTAGTCTATTTTGTTGAGGTGTATGCGTTGCTGAAAGTTGATGTAGAACTCCATGTATGCTACAAAATGCTTTGATAACCTTATTCAATAATTTCGTACATTTATCCAATTTAATTTTGACTATTAATAGCTCATTTTAGTTATGGATTTGATGCATAAGAACTAGTAACTTTTGATTAACTTCATTTTTCTTAAGAAGAAAAATGGTCCATGTAGACCTGTGTAGTCATCGACCAGTACTATTCTTTTTTATTTTTTTTATTCTTTTGTGAAACTCCTCATAGAGACAAAGAAGGAGAGGATATTTCATTATTTTGTGGAAGCACTACCTCCCCTCAATTTCGTTGTCATTCTTAGGATGAGAACTGAATAAATTGTGTTGAATGACATTGTTCAAAGATACAGATTACAGGGATATATATAATGAGAGAATCTCATGCAGACTAGAATAGGGAATCACAGGAAGCCTAGAATAGGGAATCATAATCTGACTCAAATACATAGAGTCCTAATACTCTCCCTCAAGCACAGGGTAAGCTAGTAACCTGTAGCTTGTCTCTAAGAAAAGAAAATCTAGGACTAGGCAGAGCTTTAGTAAAGATATCAGCAAGTTGATCTTTGGTTGAAATAAAGTTGACTTCAATATCTCCTGCAGCAACTCTGTCTCTAACAAAGTGATAATCAATCTCAACATGTTTGGTACGTGCATGAAAAATCGGATTTGCAGACATGTATGTAGCATCAAGATTGTCACACCATAACTTGAGAACAGAAATATTGGGGACATTAATCTCACGTAGTAAAGACAAAATCCAAATTACTTCAGCACAAACATCTGCTAGTGCTTTGTACTCAGCCTCAGTAGAAGATCTAGCAACAGTTCTTTGTTTCGGTCTTCAGGGCAACCAGCCCAATAAGAATCAGAAAAGGCATGCAAATCTCTAGATAGTGACTTTCTTATTCGCAGACCATAAGTGATAGTTCCCTTAACATACCTCAAGACTCGTTTCAGTTATTCCCAATGTGAAACTGTTGGAGCATGCATATGTTGACACAGTTGGTTGACTGCAAAGGATAGACCCGGGTGCGTGACAGTCAGATATTGTAGTGCCCCTGCCAAACTCCTATATTGGGTAGGATCCTCATACAAGTCTGCACTGAAAGGAATAGTTTCCGAAACAGAAATAGGAGTAGATAATGCTTTGCATTCTGCCATTCCAGCACGTTTTAAAATATCAGTCATATATCTCTTTTGCGAAAGTAGTATACCACCATCACATTTAACTGTCTCAATACCAAGAAAGAAACCAGGTTCACCAAGATCCCTAATCTTAAAAGAAGCAGACAACTTTGATAATAAACGGGTTACAAGATTTGGATCACTCCCCATCACAAGTATATTATCCACATAAACTAAGAGGTATGCAAAAGTGGAATATTGAGAAAAATATAACAGAGACACATCTATTTTTTATGCTTGAAAGCCAACAGATAGCAAAAATGAGTGCAAACGATTAAACCAGGCTCTAGAAGCCTGTTTTAAACCATATAGAGATCGTTTAAGCAAGCAAACATGATTTGGATACTAAGCATCAATGTAACCGGGAGGTTGCTTCATGTAGACAGTTTCAGACAGATTACCGTTTAGAAAAGCATTATGAACATCAAGTTGTCTAATCACCCAACCAGAGGATATAGCTAATGAGAGAAGTAATCTGACAGTAGTAGGTTTTACCACAGGTCTGAAGGTATCAAAGAAGTCCTGACCTGGAACCTGATTAAAACCTTTAGCTACTAACCTGGCCTTGTGTCTCTCAATGGAACCATCTGCTTTCCTCTTGGTGCGAAAAACCCATTTGCAACCAATAACATCCATATCAGGCTTGGAGGGAACAAGACACCACGTTTGATTATGTAAGAGAGCATTATACTCTTGATCCATTGTTTCCCGCCATTCAGGATGCTTGACTGCCTGTGAGTAACATGTGGGATCAGTAAGACAAACCTATACAGTCAAGCCTGCAAGAGGAGCATGAGATTTGCTTCTGGTGTCCATGGCATGAGTTCGCTCATTTGGGCGTGTGGATCGACCACGCAGACGGCCACGAGGCCGTTTTTCTGTCACCGTAGGGAGTGTAGGAGCCACCTGAGCAGGATCTGTGGAAGGAGCGCATGGATTCAACACTAATTCAGCCCAAGGACGTGGCATAGTGTCTGAAGGAGCCTTCAAAACAGTCTTAGCAGCAAAGGGGAAAATCATCTCATCAAATCGGACATGTCTACACACATATATCTTATTAGTTTGTAAGTTCATGCACTTGTACCCCCGAAAGGACTCTGGGTAACCTAGAAAGACACAAGGAGAGGACCTATAATACATTTTGTAACGATTATATGGCCTTAAGTGAGGATAACATAGACAACCAAAGACACGAAGAAAGGAATAGGAAGGAGGGGATTTATGCAACATAAGATGAGGACTAGAGTTATTTAACACAGAGGATGGTATTTTATTGATTAAATATACCGCAGTCTCAAACACATAATCCCAAAACTTAGATGGAACGGAGGCATGAGCCATGAGTGCTAGACCAGTTTCAACTATATGTCTGTGTTTCCTCTCAACACGACCATTCTATTCATGAGTATACGCACACGATTGTCTATGATGGATCCCTAACTGAACAAAATATTGATGGAGCTTTTTGTATTCAGCTCCCAAATCAGACTGAATGGATTTTATTTTTCGATTAAAGGATCTCTCAACAAAAGTACGAAACCTATCAAAAACAGCATAGAGATCAGATTTCAGTTTCATGGGAAAAAACCAAGTGTAGCGAGAGTAATCATCAACAAAAATGACAAAATAACGATAGCCATTTGCAGACAAAAAAGGAGTTGGACCCCAAATATCAGTGTATACTAAATCAAGAACATTCAAACTAGACGACTCAACACGTGGTAAAGGAAATCGCGCAGATTTTCCCAATTGACACGCATTACACAAACTAGAATTATCATGAATATTATTTCTAGACCCACTAACCGAACATGACTGAAGAACCCGACTAGGACACGATGATGAGGATGACCTAGTCGGTTATGCCAAACAGAAGCAGAGGCACGAGTTGACAAAAACGCAGAAGGAGATGAAACTGGAATAGGAAGAGTATAGAGTCCCCCAAACCTATTGCCCTGCAACAGGATTTCCTTAGTGGTGATATCCTTTACAACAAAAAAAGAGGGGTGAAACTCAAAAAATACTTTATTATCTTACGCAAATTTTTGAACAGACAATAAAGATGTTGACAAACCAGGAACATGGAGAATATTAGATAACTTAAGAGACCTAGATGGGGTATCAAAAGTAGCATGACCAACATGACTAATAGACAGGCCCTTACCATCACCGACACGTAAAGTGTCATTACCAGTATACTTCTCCGAGGTAGAAAGGGCAACTATGTCCGGAGTTGCATGATGTGTAGCTCCGGTGTCCGGTAACCAAGGATAGAATTTGATGAGGCACCCGAACCCTTCTGAAACACCAAATTAGCTTGAGGATCCGAAGTCATTGAACGACGCCAAACACAACTGGTTGTCACGTGACCGAAACTAGAACAAATGAGACACCGTTTTTCAAAGCGTAGAACACAATTGGGTGCCGTATGGCCAAAACCATTACAAAGTTGACATTGAACATCAAAGCATCAAGAACAATCGGTCGACTCATGACCAAAACTATAACAAACGAAACACGATTTTCTAAAGCGTAGAAAACAATTGGATGCCACGTGACCGAAGCCAAGACAAAGTTGACACTTAACATTAAAGCCATGTCTATCACGCTGCTGACCTCGACGCGGACTGCCACGATCCCAATTGCTACCGCCTTGTGGCATGATTTCAGCGGCATGGACATCGACGAGACGGTGGTACAGACATATGACAAGAATAATTATTAGGAACGTAACCCTAGCTAACTGAAAAGACATGAGAACTGAATAAATTTTATTGAATGACATTGTTCAAAGATACAGATTATAGGGATATATATAATGAGAGAATCTCATGCAGACTAGAATAGGGAATCACAGGAAGCCTAGAATAGGGAGTCATAATCTGACTCAAATACATAGAGTCCTAATACTTAGATTTGATGAGTAGCTTCATCTTATTTATGTTTTTAACTTTTTGCACTTAAAAAAACAACTCTTATATATAAAAGATGAGTACAAAATTTTATTATAATTTAATTTGTACTCCAATATTAAGGGAAAGCAATATATGGAGTATGTTTATTTGAAAAAGGAGGAAAATAGGCAATGCATATTAAGCATATAGTTTAAAAGTGCGCATGGTCCAATTGGATGTAGTTTAGGAGACATTCCATGTGATATTCTTTTTCTCTAACAATAGAAACCACTGTTTTTTCCACAAAGTTGTGCACTCTATTCACTTAATCTCATGTCATCATCCTCAACATTATATTTTAGTATATTACCACCAACAAACCACCCAACCAATAAGATGCCCGTATTTAGTTTGCTAATCTCCATCATTATTCCACTAATCATCAACAACGTTGTCCCATCTTCAGCTTTCACCTCACCAATAAATGCATCATTTTCCCGTTATCACTTAATTTACACAAATCATTAGGCCAATTACATGACCATTTCAAAGCATATATAAAAAAGGAAAAATCCTATCCAAAACCCAAAAGTGATATTAGACGTGTTATTCTGTAATTAGTCACCCTTGCACTGGTTAGGCAACGCTGACAAGAAATTTATCTAATCTGCACTTTGCCATTATGCATCATAAGATCAATCTGAAAAGAGAAAATAATTCCTAAACAATTCAGATCAGAGTCAAAAAGTTATTAGACACGTTCAATAAGCGTTTGGCAAATGGCAATGATTCATTCTTGGATGACTAATAATAATTGCATAAATTATGAAAACAACAACTTTCAAGCAGACATGACAGTTTTCTTGGCTTAGTAGCCTATATTGTCTCTGCAACTCCTTGCAGATTTGTATTGAGTAACTTAACCAGCAAAGACCCCACCCCCACCACCCATCAATTCTCCAAAAGAGATAGAAAAGACTAATCACTATGAGAGGGGGTTGATCTATCTGATCCTCCCACCACTGAATTAAATGTAGTGTACATGCAAGTGCCAAATGGCCTGAAAAGTGCTTCCATTGCATTTTATGTAATAATAAATACACAAATCTTGAACGTCCTGGCTGCTTCTTCTGCTACCTAGAACAAATGTTAGTTTCAGCTGCATGATAATAAACAGCACAAAAAACAGTGCATCATATGGTATGATTAAATGCAACAAACATATGCGCAGTTCCTCAGCTTATCAATTTGTCGACTCAGGTCCCACCCCATTTGGTTGTCTTCCTAACTTCATCACTTCTTTCGATTGATTGGCTAATGGCTACAGAGTCTTGTTTCTTTTATATTCCTATAATAATATACACATTTCTTTTAGTATAGTCAACCACTTATTATCTTAGTCATTAATGGAGTACATAATTAATGTAGTTGAGTGCAAAAATCATTAATTTCTTAACTATGTGTGTCCTTAATTAATTGTGGCGAAATAAACTCATATTCCATATCTATTATGAAGCTAGTTTTTTTTTTCTTTTTTTATTTTTTTTCTTTTTTTGAGTACTTGTGAGCCCATGAGTGCGTGGATGAAATGACGCTGGTCTCTTCCAACTTGACAAGTGGTTAACCCATGAAAGAATGTTTTGTCAAACTTCAAATCTTACATGTTACGAACATGATTAGACTCAGGGTGTGTGTCCTAGTGCACCTTGGTTGAAAAACAATGTTGTCAAATCAAAAAAAATTATTATATTATATAATCAAAATAAATGTAAAAGATGATCATATAGTTATTTGATAAGTGTCAAATTGTGCTACGTTTATGATGCATAAATTGATCAATCTTGAATTATAATTGCTTTAATTTTGTTTAAAGTGACCAATTATGTGATTAATTGTGTATGAGGAGCTAATGCGGGCACATATCAACTTTTGGAGGCAAAAAGGGCTAAACCAAGGGTAATTTGGATTCAAAAGGGGTAAAACACGATGGAAGCCAGATACGATGTCACTAGAAGTCGTCACGTCGTGAGAGTGCTCGTGAAAGGAACTTCAATGAGCCGCTTCTACTATCACGAAGCACGTAACATCAAGAGAGTGCTGGTGAAACGAACTTTTGAGATCCACTTCTACTATCACGAAGCTCATCATGTCGTGATAACTCTATTATAGGAACTTTAGAGTACAACTTCTACTATCACGCACGGTGTCTCATAATTCCTTTTGTGAGAAATAAACATCGTAGAGCTTGCCACAACTATCATGTGTCCTATCAAACTCGTGACAGGTCTCCTGACGCGCCTGAAACTATAAAAGGAGATGTCAAAGTCACTTAAAGGAAGTTAGTTAGATATATTGATTTTTCTCGCTCTAGACAATTTCCTTTCATGTTCTTATCTTTTAGAACCCTAGACGAACAATGATTTCATTTATCATTTCATTTTCAAGTTTCAATACAAGTCCTACTTAGATTCAGTACATACAAGTCCTAGTTAATAGAAGTTATATTGAAAAGATTCCTTACAACAACTTTATGAGCTTTTGCACAAACATGTGCTCCAACACCATTTTTTTTGTTTATGAGTGTGTTGATACAAGGTTTTAAGACTTTAAATTTCATCTAGCTTCTCTTTCTATTCAAAGAATACAACATACTCAGTATAATATTATAAGATAAGTTATATTAATTTTGTCTAACTCAATATAATATTATAAGATAAGTTATATTAATTTTGTCTTGAAACTTACTAATCTCCAGCGATGTTCAGTCATAGGAATATAACCACATCTATAAAGCAATGCATCTAGTCCTCCGCAATCTAAACTTCTATTGCTCTTGTTTTTGTTCGAGAGCTTTTTGAAGTCCTAAGTCTCCCTAATGGGTACTAAACCAACCATCACATCATCAAAAATTCAGTGTGGTTTGGGTTTGTTGTTTGCTAAGTCCTCGTGAACCACCAAAAGATGGTCCGTAAGCCGTTTTGCAACTCATTTCCCAAAGATACGGCTCACAGTGTCCTCCTCAAGCGGATCACATCGATAGTCTTTCTATCATTATTAAAGCTCCGAATTAGAAAAAATACAAGTAAACATGGACGGAGCTACTTTATGGCCAGCTGCCCCACTCCCCCATAAATATATATATATATATATATATATATATATATATAACTAAAATGTTATATAAAATCTAGGGAAAAGAGTCAAATACACCCTCATTAATAAATTAAATATTTTTTAGTCTACTTTTATGAATCATTTATTAACAAATTAAATTCTCTTTTAGTGTACTTTTTATGAATCATTTAATTAATGTAGTATATAAGTTTATATTATACTTATTGTATTCGAGTTAATTTAGAAAAAATTAAAGTTAACATAATTAAAAAGTATTTATGAATATAATGTTATTCAAATTATTTTATGTAATCGATTATGTTTCATATTTTGTTATAAATATTTTCACATTTCACCCACTCAAGTATATTTTTGGCTCAGACTCTAACTATTGTGTAATCTATCAAAAACATTCTATTGTAATTTATAATTTATTTTGTATTTTAACTTTATTATAGCTATTTGATATTCTGTAATGGATATGTCTATTGGTATCTAAACTTCGCCCCACTCAAATAATTTCTAGCAACAAGTAAATATATAAACTGAAAATATAAGACAGAACAATTCATACAGTTCATGCACTAGTGTGATCTGGATTACTATTATTATTATTTTTTTTTGTAAATTACAAACACAGCAGTGGCAATATCAGAATGTGAAAGTAATTGGTTAAAATTTACAGTTTCTTAAATTAATCTAGCTTCGCAATATTGTTTTGGGATTCTGTACATAATTGTACTCAAATATTTGTTTTATTGCTACCTGCGAAATGTTAAAGTTGACTTTTTATTCATTGATGGATTTAATTAACCCGGGTAGCCCGAATCAATAAGCCCGATAAGATTATAAGGGGTATGACAAGTAACGGATCAAAGTGTACTTCGGAGGTATTTTATATATTGAATAAAGGATAAAGCAATTACAAGATTGTGTAATAATAGGACAAGAATGTCGTTAGGACAAAGTACGTAGTTGAAGATGTCTCAATAGGACAATGTTGCATGTTCTTATACTAATCCTAGGCCCAAGCCGGGACCCGAGGCCGTGGCTGAGCCCGGGGCTCGGCTAAGACGACCCCGGGGTCGACTCACGGGCCAAGGTCGGCCAAGTCGACCCCGAGGGGTTAACTCATGGGTCAGGGTCAGCTCGGGGTCGGCCAAGTTGACCCCGAGGGGTCAACTTGGGCCCAATATGGCCCAGCTGGGTGGGCCCGGGTTGGCCCCCTATTTCTGCTCTGGGGTTGACCCATGGTAGACTCGGGTAGTATTTATCCATCATCAGTGCCCTACTCTCTGAGCTGCGAGAAGTCGTCAGCGAAAGAGAGTAGTTCAGCAATAAATTGTACCCCGAGCCACACTACTGCTCCCAAAATCGCGCCCAAAATATTATCCCTGCCTAAAAAGTCGCCTTCAAATATTATCCTCCAACACTCCCGGGTCGTCCGTAATTGTTATCGCAGTAGGAGTCTACAAGAAGATGAATTCGAAACCCCAAGTCATACTTATCCCTTACTAGTTCAATCCTATCACACTTCTTCCACTCCTACACTCTATAAAAAGTATTGGAACTTGTAACACATCCCCCACACTCAACCATCACATCAGCATCAATTCTACTTACACCTCCATCTTCCCAACCTCTTTTTCAAATTCCAAAAACCAGTTTTCACTTTCCCCCATTTTTCCTTCTCTTCCCCTCTATATATAATCCCCCTTCTCTTTCATTTTTTTCTCCCCCACATAAACACAAGAACACAAGTCTTCCTTTCCCCTAAAATCCTCTCTAATTTCCGGCGTGAAACTCCACCGACCAGCCGCCGATGCTCCACCGTCCCCGGCCGACCACCGCTGTTTACTGCCGCCGAGCTCCACCGCCGCCTACTGTCGTTGACGCTGTCGCCTCCGTCACCATGCTACCAATCCACCGTCGACGCCTTTGCCGAGTCCGAGCAGCCACCGCCAATACCGTGCCGCTAAGCCCGAGTCGTCGCCGTCGACCCCGGGCCGTCACCGCTGAGACCGTGCCGCCGACCCCGAGCCGTCACCTCCACGCCCGAGTCCGAGTCCGCCCCGTGTCTGACCTCAAGTTTCCACCTCATTTCGTCTTAGAGTTGGGTTAGTAATTCCCACTTTTTAGAGTTCCACGCATTTCATTCCATTGCATGTCATTGTCTTCCCCCAACGTCTACGTGAGTTTGTTGGACTTGATTAGTTTCCTTGATTTGCCAATGGATAATGACGACCCCATTCCTTTGGAGTTATTTCCCCCTCCACCCATACAGGTCGTTATGCCGCCTCCACATCCTCCTATAGCGGCCCGGCCCCTCCGGGCCATTATGCTCACTAGTCTCCCTAAGCCTTCCTCTCGGGCTAAATATACCGAGCTTGATCTCACCCTTCCAAGTGAGGTTACCGTCTCTACGAACGAGTATAACGTTGCTTGTGCTCGCTCGTTGCTTGGGCCCACTGTAGAGACGGTAGTACCTCCCTCCAAGAGCACCATCATAGAGCCTCCATCACCACACTTCTTTGGTGTCCACCTTAGGTCCCTTGAGATGGGCCTACGCTTCCCCTTTCATCCTTTCGTTGTTAGTGTACTTGATTATTATGGTATTGCCCCGGGGCAACTAGTGCCGAACTCCCATCGTCTTCTAGTTGCTTTCTTGATTAGGTGTGCCAACACCGGTGCGACCCCATCCCTAGCGCTTTTCAATTACTACTTTGATATTGGTGTTCCTCGGCCACCCTTGGTAAGGGGTTCGCGGGTTTCTCTGTCTGTTCAAATAGGAAGATTTTTCACGAGTCTAAGACGTCACACAAGAGTTGGAAACCCCAATTCGTCTTTGTTTCTTCCGGTCCCTCCCTTCCGTTTCGTATCTCTTGGGCGGGTTATTTTTGCAAGTAAAGGCCCCGGCGGGCTCAGCCCCGGCTCGGAGCTTGGGCTCACTCGATAGCGGTTCTTGACGGCAATCATATCGATGCCGCCGTGTTGGTGACAGAGTAGGCTTTGACTGGCCTTGGCTTTGAGCGCTACCCTCCTCCTCCACCCTGGACCGTGGTGGAGATCCTATCCGGCTCCGAGGATGACCTCGAAGACTACGTACGCCGCCGACCCCGAGGGATCAGACGACCCGGCCTCGGCCGCATCGGTCAACCTCAGCATGGCCGACCCCGAGGCGGTCGACCTCGATGCCCCCGACTCGGAGTCCTCCGGTGTGGATTTTTCTTTGTGTTGATGCTTCCGTGGTTATGATTTGGTGACACTCATACTTGTCGTGATTGGTTTGTAGATATGACCGGTCGTCCCTTGTCCTGCGAGGAACTTGTGAACCGCGTGAAGTCGCGACCAGCTCACAAGCGACAGAAGACAGGTGAGAGTAGCTGCGTGCCCCCACCGCCACCCTCAGGCCCTCCTATGCGCCAGTCGCGGAGCCGTGAGTCCACCCGGCCGACCTTGGCCTCGGCATTCATCGACCCTCTGGCATTGGCGGTCGAACCCCCACCCGGTACGCCTTCTTCCTCCGCGTCGGGTGTGAGGGCAGGGTGCCCCGCTGAGATTCCTCCAACCATGTCCATTCTCGAGGGTGATTTGCCATTGGAGACCGTTGCACGTCATCTCATCTCCCCACGTGATTCAAAGATCGGTTCCGTCCTCTGTCCTGCCTTTGAGGTAAACGACACCTTTTCTCTTTGTGATTATATTTTATTAACTATTTTTCGTGCATGCTCCACCTTTCTTTGTAGTTACTCTTTCGCCATAGTCTCTTGGAGAGTAATCTAAGGGTCGCCCAGATCTTCTTGGAGGAGGAGCGGCGAAGGACTGCCGGCTTGAGTGAGGTGCTTGCACTGCGGGATTGGGAGCACCAGGCGCGGGAGAAGGCTCAGGCTAACGAGGTCAAGAAGTATGTTGAGGAGGCCGAGAAGTAGGCTGCGGAGGCCAAGAAGTATGCCTGCGAGCTCAAGTCGTGCTAGGAGGCTCTCATCCTCGAGATCCCGCGCTACAGGGAATCCGAGGGTTACCAGAGGGATGTTGAGAGCTACATCACCGCGCATGGGGAGGATATTGTCACCGGATGGCTTGCTACTAAGGCCGGTCAAGAGTGTTTTACCTCCGAGGGGGTGTTGATGTTTGATGTGGGCCAATACATCATGCAGCGAGACTTATATGCTGCCCTTCGCCGCCGAGATGCATCCTTCGATCCTGAGGCTTGGGGTCTACCACCAGCGCTTGACAACCCTGATCCAGCTGCTACGGCCGAGTCTGCCCAGCCAGCGGACGCTGCCGCCGAGCTCCGATCATCATCTGCACCTCAGTCAGCCACTGCTTCGCCTACACAGTTCGCTGACGACCTACTAGACCTCTCCCTTGGGCTCGGGGGTCGGCCACGAGTCTCCCCGGATTGTTCTATGTGCGAGGCTTACTCCGGTGAGGTTGAGCGTGGGGCTCAAGGCTCGGGGCCCTTCGTGAAGCCGACTCCGCGGCGGGTGCCTCGTTGTGGGTTCGAAATCGAGGAGTTCGCAGATTGGGACCCGTGTGCTCAATCGTCCGAAAGCAGACTTGGTAGCCCAGGTCGGCCGGGTTTCGCATTGTGCGGGCCGACCTCGAGTGGCCTCGTCCCCTCTCTTCCTTGCCAAGGGCGAGGTGAATTGAACTTCGCGTCTGCACGACGCTCGGGGGTGCGAGGTCGGCGGGTGGGAAAGCCACGAGGCTCCCTTGAAGCCCATCCAAGATCTGCGTCAGCACGGTGGTGGCTTGCTAGAGCGCGACCATCCCCTCTTGGAAGCCCGGGGTTGGAGGTGGAGGGGGCGGGGTCGGCCCGGCCTGACGGTTATTGTTGATTACGTCCCAGAGGTCGCTGGCCGACCTCACGGGCAGGGTTTGACGACTCGTCATCCCATTCGGTTCATCGGCACGAGAGGGAGTGCGGTTACCACGCAAACCGTGGGAGTTGCTGGAGTTGGATCCAGATCTTGCCATAGCCAGTGGAAAAAGGAATAGCACGCTCGAGCCTGTATGTCGAGCTCTCAATGAAAGCACCAATGATGGATTTAATTAACCCGTGTAGCCCAAATCAATAAATCCGATAAGATTATAGGGGGTATGACAAGTAACGGATCAAAGTGTACCTCGGAGGTATTTTATATATTGAATAAAGGATAAAGCTATTACAAGATTGTAATAGGACAAGAATGTTGCTAGGACAAAGTAGTTGAAGATGTCTCAATAGGACAATGTTGCATGTTCTTATACTAATCCTGGCCCAACCACTCGGAGAGAATCACTCTAACGGCAAAGGACCGTGTCTTGTGCCGGGAAGACCGCGTCACGCCGGGACCCGAAGCCGTGGCCGAGCCCCAAGATGACCCAGAGGTTGATTCATGGGCCGGGGTCACCCAAGTCGACCCTGAGGGGTCGACTTGGGCCCAATACGGCCCAGCCGGGTGGGCCCGGGATGGCCCGTATTTCCGCTCCGGGGTTGACCCGTGGTAGACTCGGGTAGTATTTATCTATCATTCATTATCTTCAGCGCATATGATAACCTCTGTTTTGTCAACACAATTAGAAGACAAAAGGTTGCCTAGCAACGCATAATAAATCATAAAAAGGTTTGGTGCACTTACATGTGGTTCTTCTTCCTGATTAGTTTGAACATTAAATGAAAAACATGACGAACCGCCTATATCAAACACCATTGTTTCATATTGATTGTTGTCGTTGTGTCCCCAAAAAATGTTTCGTTAACTGTTGGAATAGGTTCACCGTACGTGAGATGTACATACCTAATAATACGGTTCAATACATTCTTATAGAAGTGAACACGAATGTCACAACATATGTACTCTCTTACATTTACTGCATAGAAACGTAATTGTATGTGTCAACTCATATAGTGGAAGTGCACATGCATAATTAACAAATTCCTCAACATACACCAACTAAAAACTCATTAGTACATCCCCTCTTTCTAGGTAACAATCTATTATACATTTATTTACGATGTTCAAGTTTATTTTTCATATACACCTAGTATAAAAAATAATATCTCAATATATATATATATATATATATATATATATATATTTATTTATTTATTTATTTATATTTATATTTATATTTATATTGGGCGAGCTTAAATATCAAACATTTTACTTCTGTTTTTATTTTCTTTTAATTTTCATTCCTTTTATAAAGGATTGCTGCGATTGCATAGTGTTTAATATTTATTCATTGCATAAAAAATGTGGTAGGTCTTACTTCAAAATGTAAATTAATTCTTAAACTGCACATTTATATTTTTACATTATATACCTAGAGAGACATAAGAATATTTTGAAAGACAAATGAATGAAAAACTTTCAAGGAACCAGAGTTGAATTCATGCAAGGTTTTAGTTCTAGTTCCAGTTTCATATATATTAAAGTCACGAATTGTTCGTTCAGAATCGAAACCAGATTGGTGTCACTTCTACATTACTAACAATAAATTTAAGGTTCAATTTGAAACTGAGCTCGACCTTAATAAACTTCTAACTTGCATTTTAATGCAAAAGATACAACAAATTTTCAATAATTGTGATATCAGATTATATTGTCCTATACCTTTTTGCAATAATTGTGATATCAGATTATATTGTCCTATACCTTTTTGCAGTAATTGTGATATCAGATTATATTGTCCTATACCTTTTTGCAGTCTGCTAAAAGATTAAGATTTGGTTCAAACATAATAAACTGAGCTTGACCTTAATAAACTTCTAACTTGCATTTTAATGCAAAAGATACAACAAATTTTCAATAATTGTGATATCAGATTATATTGTCCTATACCTTTTTGCAATAATTGTGATATCAGATTATATTGTCCTATACCTTTTTGCAGTAATTGTGATATCAGATTATATTGTCCTATACCTTTTTGCAGGCTGCTAAAAGATTAAGATTTGGTTCAAACATAAGATTGAATAAGATGTGGATTATTGTGTTGTATAATGGTGGGTCACGTACCGGACACAATGGTTCCTTAGTCAATGCCCGTTTGATTAAATTTATTTGAGAAGTCCTAATCTCTTCTTGTTCCATTGCTCAGACTATTTGGTTTTTAATGTCGGCATAAGTTTTCTGGATTTTTTTTAAAGAAGCTTTAATGCGACTTGCGACCCTAGTAAGCTAGCTACTTGACAAGAAGATTAAGAAAGGTCAAACACAAATGTACTAATTTGAAACATAAAACCGTGTGAAATTTATTCGTTTTAGAGACATGAATATATGTAGCTTCACCTGTGATTGCGCTTAGCTTGTTGAACTATTGTCATTATTAGAAACCTTTTTTTAAACGTTTTGTTTAATATGACCACTCGAGATTGCTTCTTTTTATTTGGTGGGATATAAATGACTATTATAGGAATACTAGTTTTTTCACACGCGTTGCGCGAATAGGATAATGTCCAATATTTATTTTTAAATAAGTAATTCAAAGTATATCAATACAAGATTATATAAGAGATGTTCATTCATATATAATTGAATGTGAGATTGATTATAATTGTCACTAAAATAAATGTTTGCAATTTTGTAAAAACTATAGTCAAAATACTTGGTCTAAAAATGATAATATAAATAAATACTACTTTTGGTAATAAAAATTTATATGTTTTAAATCATATTAATAAAGAAATACGATTTACCTTTAAAGTGAACAACTGTGATGTAATCCAAAAAATATTACGGGGTAGTTTCTCGCTTCAATTTATTGGGTTATTTGAATGTTTTCTTTGTCAACAAATTCTCCCTAAGTAGTTAATATGATTTGTTTCAAATTAATTTTTTTTTTAATTTTTTCTATGTTATTAATAGAATACTTGGTAAATACTTATATAACATTACAAAACAACAATGAATAATGTAGTGAATATAATTAATTAATGAATTTGAAAATAATGAATTTTTGCATTGTAGAAAATAAATACAATATAAGTAATGAAATTATATCTCTTTTTAAAATTTATTTATAATGAATAATTTTTATTGTAGAAAATAAAGACTATATACCTAATGAAATTATATCTCTTACCAAGGACCTTGTACTCCAGTGGCATCAAACCCTTCCCTTTATACGGGAAGTGGTGGGTTCGAGCCTTAGTGGAGGCAATACGTACTCTTGTGCTTCAATAGGTTGAGAAAGTAGTTATGAACATATACTGCATTGTAATAGAGTTAGTAGTATTCAAAAAAAAAATGAAATTATATCTCTTTTTAAATTTTTTTGATAATGAATAATTTTTATTGTAGAAAATAAAGACAATATAATAGAACTAATTAAATTATATCTCTTTTTAAAATTTTTTAATAATGAATATTTTTTTTTAATAAAGGCATTGTAAACATCTAAATTAAAGAAATGCATAATTTATTTAATTTAATAAGCCTATAAGAGTAATAGAATGGGTACTTAATTTTCAATAATATACTCTAACATATTCTTAGTATATGTTTAACAATTATACCAACTCGATGAGATTCGAACCTAAGACCTTACTTATAGAAATTAATGGGTAAGTTAAAGTTAACGGAATATTCCGTTACTAAAGTTAAAAGTTAACGGAATGTGGGGTTATTTAAGGGAACAAAATAATATAATAGAGGGTAAAGAAGGAAAATTATAAAAGATTACTAAAATCAAAATAGTATAAACCATTCGTTTAAGTAAATAATTACACCAACATTTTTTTCTTCCCGTTATAACCCTAACATTATTGGCTCTTATTAAGATTGTAGATAATAATTATTTTTTGATGGGAAAAAAAGAAGAAGAAACATTAGAAGTAATTTTTTCTTTTTCTGTTGTGTTAATATAAAATATAGTTAGAACACTACTATAAGACCATCTCCAATCAACTCACCAAAACGTCAAAATGGAAAAAAGAAATGGCGCAAGAGAGCTTCAATCAACGCGGCATTCCAACAAAAAAAATGGTGTAGGATGAATAGACCAGGTCCATATATGGCGCTGCACTATTCATCCTACGCCACTTTATTAGGTGTATTGTTTTATTTCCCACTTTGCCGCTGCTTTTATTTACTAATTCGTTTTACGTCCTTATTTTGTTTTAATGTATTTGTATATTTTGTTAAATACTTAAACATAAATTTTATATTATTAAAAATAAATTATATCATTTGAAAGATCTCGTCAAGACGATTAAAACAAGACAAATATTGAACAAAAATTAATTAAAAATAAAACTACATAAAACATAATTTTAAAAAGTTAAAGCAAATTACATGTAAAATTATTTTAAACATACTTAAATACAATAATCTCCTATGTCACCCCATTTCATCCCAAATTATCAAAGCATTATTTAAACTAGCTACTTGATTCTACTCCTCCGAATGGTTGACGAGCTCTCTTTGCATGATTTCGTAGTAGTGTAATTCTTACCCAGGGACACTCACCCCTTATTGGATCTATGATGGAATCTGCATCTATGCTCATGATTTTGTTCTCTTCTTGAAGTTTCGTCACCTCTATTTGCTTTGCTTCATTTTGAGCTTTTATCATTTGAAGTTCATAATTTTTTTGAGTTGAGTTTGACTTTGTTCGAACATTTTTACAATCTTTTCATTATGTGCTGTGATTTTTTCAAAATATTAATGACATTCTGCAAATTCTTGCTTTTTTTTTTTCCATCTTATGCCTAGTAGGGCTTTCACTGCTCAAGCCATGAGTTTCGAAATCATCGTCTAAATTAAGACAAAAAGATGATGAACCTATTGACTTATAAGCTCTATCAGCTTGTGACTCTGATTCTTCAATGTCAGAATTTCGCTTTCAACTTGCAATACTTAGTTCTCTAATCGATGTAACTCTAAATTTCTCCAAGTCTTTAAAAATAGGCTATACATGATCAAATTTAAAGCATTTCCTATATTTGGCATCTTGTTCCAATAGTTCTTTTGCTCTATCAAGCTGTTATAAACCACAATTAAAGTAAGTAAATAACACAAACGTTCAAAGTATTCACAATTTAAGCAAATATATATATATGTGTGTGTGTGTGTGTGTGTGAAAATACTCACAATGCCTTGCTTTGATGCACCACTTGGGTTCAAGTTCTCAATCTATACAATACATCCTCTTAATTTGGAGACAGTTGTCGTTATAGTTTGCATCCGAGTATGAAGTGACCTCCATGGTCAATTGTTACCAACATGTGATGACAAAGAGTACAAAATACTTCCCCAGATTGATAATTACCCTTAACTTTATCGTTGGAAATATCAGCATACACATGACAAAGAACTTGATCTTCTTCAATGGAGTGTGAAGCAGTTTGGATTGTGCGTGCCTTAGATATTTTTTCAAAGAGAATGGAGAGGAATTTATAATACAAAGAGTTATTTGAATGGTTAAGAGAGGGAGCAAGAATTCAAAGAGTTGTGGTTTTATGATTTAGAGGTAGTGTACTATTATATAGGGTGAAAGCAAATATCTTTAAGATTTGGGAAAGATATCATATCAGAATTGTGGGTTGGAAAGATATGCATACCAATTAAGGGCTAAGATGGTTGTGATCTAATCCAATGATTAAAAGTAATTGTCTTTGGGATTTGGAAAAGGTATCATATCAAATATTGGATTGTATGTTAGAAAGATATGCATACCAATTAAGGGCTAAGATAGTTGTGATCTAATCCAAAGGTTGAAAGCAATTGTCCTTGGGATTTGGAAAAGGTATCATAACAGATATCGGATTTTGTGTTGGAAAGATATGTATACCAATTAAGAGCAAAGATGGTTGTGATCTAATCGAACGATTGAAAGCAATTGTCTTTGAGATTTGGAAAAGATATCATATTAAATATTAGATTGTGTGTTAGAAAGATATGCCCCGTATACCATCACACACACACACACACAGATATATATATATATATATATATATATATATAGATTTTGGTTCAGGTGCGGCCGTGCGGTCACACACCACTCAATGTTACGAAATACACCACTCAATGTTAAGAAACACACCACAATGAAACACACCACAATGTTAAGAAACACACCACATTGCATATTTGTGTGGTGTGTTTCTTAACATTGAGGGGTGTATTTCGTAACATTGAGTGGTGTGAACCGCACTGCCGCACGGGAGAGCACGGCCGCACCTGAACCTGACCCTATATATATATATATATATATATATATATATATATATAAGTACATGACATAGAAACTTATCTATGATCCCTTCACCATAGAAATCCTAAGATATGAATCCCCCACAACCCTTTTCATCCTCACCCCGACGCCCATCTTAATTCTCACAAGAGGATGATGATGATCTCATTACTACAATTTAAAGTTTGAAGAGATTATATTGAGCGGTTGTAGATGTCTTTGGAAAACGCTATCTAAGAGCGCCTGATGCTAATGTTGTTGCAAGGTTACATGAAATTGGTGAGAGCCGTGGCTTTCCAGGGATGCTTGGGAGTTTAGATTGCATGCACTAGACTTGAAAAAACTGTCCATCAGCTTGGTCCGGACAATATTTTGGGCATAGTCAAGAACCAACTATTATTCTTGAGGGCGTAGCTAATTATGATGATTTGTGGATTTGGCATGCACGTTTTGGTTTGCCAAGGTCAAATAATGATATTAATGTGTTGGAGGTATCTCATTTGTTTGCAAACATTGCAAATTTTACGACACCTCCTGCTCATTATGTTATTCAAGGAAAATAGTACAATACAAGGTATTATTTAGCTGATGGTATATATCAGAAATGGTCAACCTTGGTACAAACTATTCATTAGCTTCAGGGAACAAGAAAAGGTTATTTGCAATGATGCAAGAAGCATGTGGAAAAGACGTAGAACTTGTATTTAGAGTCCTTCAATCACCATCGCAATAGTTAAGGGACTAGTACACTTTTGGGATAAGCATGTATTACATGATATAATGTCATCATGCATCATAATGCACAATATGATTATTGAGGATGAGCATGATGAGCAAGCATATATACAATGCTGGACAAAAGCACCAGCTCCTAAGGTTGATATAGGTAGAGATGAGAGTACTCTATTTCAAGCTTTTCTTTCTCAGCAAATCAAAGATAGAGAAGCGCATTATGTGATTCATGATGCATTGATTAAGCATATTCTCAAAATTAAATGTAATGGATGTTCTATGCTATATTATTGTGGAATAAAATAATATTTGCATTATAATTATATTTTATATTAAAATATTTAAAGTTATAATACAAAGTTTTAATTTATGAGAAAACAAATTATTTTAGTGAAGAAAAAAACTTTGGTGCAGAATTTGGTGTAATGGGTTGGAGATGAAAAAATTTGTTGTAAGAATATGCTGGGAATATTTCTTTTGGTGTAGAATTTGGTGCAAAGAGTTGGAGATGCTCTATGTTAGGGATGTTAATTTGGTCAACTTAGTTAACCTAGCCTTTGAGTATGGATGTTTTGGTGATGAATGATAGACCTCCTATAATGCAATGAGAGAAAAAAGCTTAGAAAAGGCATCAGGTATGTTATGTTCTCTAAATGACATGGATTACTAGAAGTTCCAACATATTCTTGGCCAATGCATATAAACCTAAGGGCTCAACAAGAGTGGTTTAGTGCCCAGAAAGGTTTGAAAGCTTATTAGGAGATGCTAGCCAAGAATACATAAGAACAACTAAAGAAGTTGTTGGAGGAATGTGAGAAGCGAGAAAGGCTGAAAGTAACCTATGTAACTAAGTGATAATCACCCAAGATAACTAGGAATTAGGGTCTAAATTGGGGTGAATTGATAGTGATTAGTATCCTTTTGTGACTAACTTATGGCATTTTATGCTCTAATGCGTAGATCTCGTGCAAAGCTATCTCTTTGGTGTTTTATAATGTTTTTACAGGTCCCGGGAGCCATTGGGCAAAGCATAAGGACATAACGAGTGTTCGGAGCGAAGAAGAAGTCCCGGGACAGGCCGGAAGACTACCCTACGCGTGGCACCGGCGTGGATCAATTCCAATACCGATCCACACCGAGGCTCCACGCGTGCAACCGGCGTGGATCAATTCCAGTACCTATCCACGCCGGCGCTCCATGCGGGGACAGGAGGTGCGGGAGAAAAAATAAAAAGGGCAATTTTAGGAAGGCTATTTAAAGGATCTAGTTAGAAATTTTAAGGGAAGTTGGATCATTTGGAGATTTACATTTCTTAGATTAGCATTCTTAGTATGGAGCACTTTAGAGAGAGAAATATCTAGAGTTCCAAGTGTTGAATGATTGAAGAACAATGATGATTTGAAGATTGTAATTCATGTTTACTAGGTGAGTTCTACTCTTAATCTAGCTTTAATTTAATTTCCAATTGCAATTTACATTTCTCTATTTTGAATTAGGTTTTTGTGATTTTGAATTCATGAATATGAGTAGTTAATTTTCTTTAGGGATTGAATTGTGTGATGTTATGTTTGCCTAGTGTGGATCCTAAATTCTAATTGAGGAAATTGATTCATTCTATGTTGGAAATCTATTCTTGCTTTTTTATTGTGCTTTGATTTGATTCTAAGTTGATTTGGCCAATCTCTTGGGAGTTTGAGGTCTATCTAATCATGATTGTTGATTAGTGTTAAGGAAAAGCTTTTGCAATCATAGAATCCTATGGAGGTCTCAAAGTTTTATTGATCCTCGGCGACATCAACTATATTAATGAGAGATCCTCCCTCCTATCTCTTCCTCTACCGATGGAATGAACGAAATACGAACAGTTAACAAATCGTTCGATAACACTTCTTCCTATTTCTTCCATACGACCCGAGGGAAGAAGCTCCTGTCTCTTCTAATTGTCCGGAAAGAGGAGGACTCCATGATTATTCGTTCGCCGGAACCCTAAGTAAAAATTTTGGTAGATAGGGATCCCGTAAAAACATCTTTCGAGGAATGGGCCAGACCGGGTCATTTCTCCCCCTCATCTTTTTGCAAAAAGCCGCTCCACGGTGGTAAAGTCTCATCTTGTGTGTTGGCCGAAGTGGGACGTCGTTTGAACTTTCCCGACAACGATCACTATGGCCGACTTTCGTCTCTGTTCGACCAGTCGGTCTCACAGTCAGGCAGGCTTCATAGGGTATGCAGAAAACTCTTCCTCCGCCCTGTGCCTAACCCGAACAGTAAGAATGTGTGAAGTCTAGGTGGTTACCTAACAAGTATTCCTAAGCTGGAGAAGACTTAGTACACTATTTGTGCAAAAAGATTGTGAAATCACACCCTTGAATAGCCAATATAGTTGAATCGATCTTCCCTTTCTAAAGTCACACATTGAGGCACCATAATTAGCATAATTCATTCCCTTGCTTATTACAATTGTTATTTCACATTTGTTTACTTCAATTGATCAGACTCTCCATTTACAAATGTTACTCTATGCACATGACAACCTCGTATGTTCCATTATGCATTTGTTTGAATAAGAGCTAAGCAATCTTCCGCATTACCTCCTTCGAGACCGACACTCGTGGAGTCTTGACTCTTCGTTTTAACTTTCAAATCCAAACCGTTTCACCTCACCGAAAAACACATCTTTCACTAGGCAGTGCTACAAAGCTACAAGTAGAGATCTCAATGACCCTAAGGGTTTGTGGCTAGATGTTGACATTTATGGAAGAAATGGGCATCAAGAGATAGCGGTGGAAAATGCTCAATCATATAAAGATTCTTTATTCTTCTAAGGATTATTTGTATTCTTTGTGGATGATAATGCCTTATTTATACTCAAATTTTGTGAAATAAAGTAAGTTTTCGGGTGGGTGCATAAATGTTTTTCTTTAAATTTAGTGTTTTGACATCATTTAAATAGAGGAAATTGTTAGGAAGAACTATTATATATATAGATTGTGATGATGTTACTCATATAGATAAGGAATATATAGATTCCCCATTCTTGTTGTATTAGTCATAAGAGCATTCCCATAAAGGTTTTACCTTTGGCATACTTTAGGAGTTGTAGTAAAGGTTCGACAATTGCAAAAGGTTGCTTAAGGAAAGCTGACTAGATTCATTTCTAGTTGACCTAGCCCGATAGACCTCTTGTAGCATTAGTATGGTCAAATTGGTAGATCTAAAGTGCATGTTGTAGGATCTTCCAATAGATGTTTTAGCATCCGACCTTAGTTACATCAATTCTAAGTCTTAGACCAGCAAATCTTCAATGAGTGTAATTGATAGAGAAGTACAAAACATACAAGGAAAGTCAATTGTCTCTTAGTGATAAGAGTTGTTGTGAACACTCTCCAAAAACATCTAACTCTGAGGCAACTTCTGACAAAGAGCCAACATGCAAAGACACAACTTTTTCAACAAAGTGGTTAGTGTCATGTTCGAATAAGGAAAAAGGCATTACCCAATAGTGTGTAGCAATAAGAGGAAGTGGCAAGCTTTTGGACACCTACCTTTTAAGAAGACGCCAATAGAAATATTTCAAACATTCAGCTCTTTAGGCCTTCAACACTATAAATAAAGCATGTCCTTAAGCATTAAAAAGTGATATGAAAAATATACGAGTAACAGATATCATTACAAGCTTGCACAAATTTTCTAAAGCTCTTAGCCATTCAAGCTCTAAGAACATCAGGAATCCTTGCGATTTTGTCCAAATTAAGATTATTCTTCTTGATTGACAACTCAGTTCATATTTCATCCTTTTCATGGTGACTGGGTGGTAGACCATTGAAGAAGGATGTGTCACAACGAAGAACATGAAATAAAAACTAGTGCAATCCATCTTGTCTTTAGGAGAAGCGTGAAGTAGGAGGTTTTCTCAGACCAATATAAAAACTTGCCTCAATATCTCTTATTAGGAATCATAGATATAGACTACTTCTAGTCTTCTTATAACTCTGTACTAGTATATATTTATTTCCTATGTAAACTTATACGATTGATACACTGAATATACAAACCTAATCTGGTATCATCGCTAGGTTATTTTTCATGGCCGCTAATGACAGTTCTGCCGCCGTTTCTTCCGAGCGGACTATTTCTGATGCGGTGATTCCTTCGGTGCCGATCTCGTTATCATCGGCTCACCATTATGTGAGTATCAAACTCACTAGCCAGAATTTTGTGTTCTGGAGAGCTCAGCTTGTTCCATTTTTGAGAGGTCAGAATCTCATGGGTTTCGTGGATGGCACTATTCCTTGTCCGGCGGCTACTCTTCCTCTTCCCGCCGGTGAGGCGTCGTCCGCTACTGCCGTTCGTCCTCCAAATCTGGCGTATCATGCCTGGGTGCAGCAAGACCAGGGCATCCTCTCCATGATCATCTCCTCTCTCAGTGAGGAGGTAATGCCGCTGGTTCTCGATCGGAATACTGCCATGGCAGCCTGGCGGTCCATCGAGCTTGCGTTGGCCTCCACTTCGCGTGCTCGGACAGTCCATCTCCTCACGCAGTTGCAGACGATACAGCAGGGAGAGGCCGCGGTTGCGGACTATCTTGGCCGGGTGAAGGTGCTCCTTGAGGACTTGGTGCTTGCCGGCCGGCTGGTGTCGGATGATGAGCAGAATATCTACGTTTTCCGGGGACTGTGTTCGGAGTTCAGCGCGTTCACGGCCTCGCTATCGTCTCGCCCGGAGCCATTTACTTTGGAGCAGCTCGCTGATTTGTTGGGTTCCCAGGAGCTCTCTCTCGCCAGTGAGTACCCGCAGGTGGTCGGCGGCGTTATTGGTGTGGCTAATCTCGCTCGGCGAGGTTCAGGTTCCAACCGCGGAGGCCGCCGTGGTGGTCAGCAGTGGCGAGGTAGCTCACAGCCGCCTGCTGGTCGGCAGAACTGGCGCGGGCAGCAGCGTCGTGGTGGCGGGCAGTTTGCTAGTGGGGGTGGTCGCTCCCGTTCCGGTGGTGGTGGTGCGATTCGGTGCCAAATTTGCGACATCCTGGGTCACTTTGCTGTGACATGTTACCGCCGCTAATCTGATGGCTCGCAGGCTAATATGGTCTATCAGGATGCTTCTTTGGGTGAGTTAGTGGATTCTCAGACCTGGTTTCCTGACACTGGTGCCACCAACCATGCTACTCCGAATAGTGGTATTCTGACTGCCTCCGATGTCTATACAAGTGGTGATTCTCTACGCGTTGGTGATGGTAAGACCTTACCTATTTCTAGTGTTGGCCATACGTTGATATCTACTCCTTTACGTTCGTTTAGTATGTCTTGTGTACTTCATGTTCTTGGGCTATCTGCTTCTTTACTTTCCGTTCAGAAATTTGCCTCGGAAAATAATGTGTTTTTTGAATTCTATCCCTCGTTCTTTATTGTGAAGGATATCCGCACCAAGGCGGTGCTCCTCCGGGGTAAGAGTTCGGGTGGCCTGTATACTCTACCAGTCTCTTCTGCATCTGCTTTTCTTTCGACTCGTGCGTCGGCTTTTGTGTGTCATGGACGTTTGGGTCATCCTCATTCTCGAGTTCAGAGTCGTATTTTCAAATCCTGTTTAGTTAGTTCGTCTAGTCATAAAGATTCGTTATGTAGTGCTTGTCAGATGGGGAAATCTGTGCGTTTCCCTCTTTCTCGGGTTGAGTCTTCTAGTTTACATGTTTTAGACTTAGTCTATACTGATATTTGGGGGCCTGCGCCCGTTACTTCTGTTAATGGATATCATTACTTTGTGATATTTGTTGATGATTTTACTCGTTATACATGGTTCTTTCCTATGCGTTTAAAGTCTGATTTATATGCGATTTTTGCTCAGTTTCGTGCTTTAGTCGAACGTTCTTTTAATTGTCGCATTAAATCAATTCAGTCTGATCTGGGTGTTGAGTTTAAGAAGCTACATTCTGAGTTTCTTAAGCTCGGCATTCGTCATAGGCAGTCTTGTGCTTACACTCATGAACAAAATGGTCGTGTTGAGCGTAAGCATAGGCACATTGTTGAGATTGGCCTAGCATTGCTTTCGCATGCCTCTGTTCCGTCTTGATATTGGGACTATGCTTTTGAGTCTGCGGTGTATTTGATTAATAAGATGCCTACATCGGTTCTACGTGATAATAGTCCACATTTTATGCTTCATCGTTCTCCTCCGTCCTATTCTTTTTTGCGTGTGTTCGGGTGTTTGTGTTATCCGTACCTCCGCCCTTACAATCGTAATAAGATGAGTTTCCGGTCTGCTTCTTGTGTCTTTCTTGGCTATCCTGAGTCATTTCGGGGGTATCGATGTATGGATTTAAACACTAACAAGGTCTTTATCTGTCGCCATGTACGTTTTGATGAGCAGATTTTTCCTTTTGCTTCTAAGCCTGTTTTGCAGCCTGCTGGTGGTCCTGTGCCTCAACCCTGGGGTGTTGCTTGTGTTCGCCCTGGTGTTAGTCCGCAAACCTAATCTCTCTTACTCTTTACTCTTTATATTTGAATACTTATTTTCTTGAGCTCAACACACATAAGCAAACATTTTTGAGCAAATCTTTACTAAATCGTTTAGGCAGTTTTCTTTGAATCTTCCATTGCGCACTTGAATTTTTAAAATTGCTTTTCGAAATTCAATCTCTATAAAGCTATTTTTAAAATGTTGTAAAAAGTCTATTCAACTCCCTTTTTTACTTTCATATATACGGATAATATTATAGGGTAATGTTTTAAAATTAATACGGAAATGTGCAAAAGAAAGAGGAAATAATGTTAAAATTACTCCGTAATATTTAATTATAAAAATTTAATATACATAAAATAAAAATTTTTAAAATAGATATGGATTACATTATTTTTAATTATTTTTAGATTAACTTGGAAAAAACAGAGTAAATAATATATATAATTATAGACAATTTAATTGGACCTAATAACAACAAATTATATATAAATCAATTCTAATCAATTGAACTTAATAAAAATTAGGCTAAAATGTCATTTAGCACCATGAACTATATCCAATTATTCATGCCGCACCCTGAACTTTCATATCGTATATATCGAGCCACAAACCCAAAAAAAAAAGTTCACCTAGAACTTTTAGCAGGTTTCCCTGTCTTCATGCTGACATGGCGCAGATTTTACACTGATGTGGCATTTCTTTTAACCTTATGTGTCCATGTAAACATTGAAACTTGGAACATTGTTGTTGGACAGCAACTTGGAGAGTCAAGTTCAGCATCCTGTCTTTAAAACGTGTGACTACTATGCAACTATAAAGAAATAAAGTTTTTCCTACTAGTTATAACTTTTGGCGTAGTGATACACGCTAATTCATACAAGTAATTAGTATCCCATTTTAAGCATGGTGTGACTTGAAGAACTGAATCCAACTATAACTTTAGACTTACTGATAACTCTTTGATCTTGACAATTGTGATTATCAAATTAACTACCTGACTAACATGACAATTGCCCAAACTATCACTTTCTGTATAATATAATTGAGTGCGAGTATATAATGGCTAAGATGATTTAGTGAAGAGGAGGAGTCTTGTCAAATGAGAAAAGTAGGCATGAATTAAAATTATCTAGATACTTTAATTAATGAGTGTCCCTCAATCATGGTTCTGGAAATGTTTCTGACCCAACCTTTCCAAATATTGACATTGTTGATTTCAGAAATATCTGATCTGTTTTTTCTCAAAAACATATAATGTTAAGTATGGTTGTTTGTCATCTTTTGAATTGAAGTATTGAATTGTGTTGTCACAATGCAACTTCCTCCATATATATCCCCAACCCTTTTTTCGCAAATAAACCTAAGCCTTAACTTTCTAACCATCTGCCCCTTCTTTAACCACATATGCATGCCCAAGCCTGGAACTTGTAGCCAAAGATGGTATCCTACCATTCGAACTTTCTCCATTCCTCTTATTAATTAAGTTAATTAAATCATTTCAACAAAGTAGAAAATCATTCTCAAAGTTGTTAAAAAATAGAAAGAGATGGAATTTAATATGTATAATATTTAATAAAAGGTGAGTATCATGTGAGACTGTCTCTAGGATAGATTTTTTTTCTATGAGACGGGTCGGTCCAAGATGAAAAAGCAATGCTTATGCTGGAAAGTGTAATAGTAATCATGTATAAATTGTTTGTTACTTATAAGTAGTGGAAGTACGTGCAATACTTTTGAGGTAAAAATGTAATATTTTTAAATCAAAATGTAATATTTAAGCTAAGAGTTGACTAGGTAGTTATGAAAAAAAGTGTAATACTAATCAGAGATGAATTGATTGGTTATTTATTATAAGGGAAAGTGTAATACTTATGAGCAAAAATTTGATGCACTTGATGATACAAGTAATATTTTTAAATAAAAACATAATGTTTCATTCTTCAAAAAAAAAAAAAAAACAAAAAACAAAAAAAGAAACAAAATCAAAATGTGATGTTCGAGGGTGAAAAATTACTTATAAAAAAATTGTAGTATTTATAAGGGAAAGTGTAATAGTTACAAAAAAATCTAACCAATCTAGCTCACACATCATAGGAGATTAATTTTTTCTTAATGAAATGATAAAAATGTTTGCATGAAAAAGGTTAAAAATCAAAACACGTATAATATCAAAACATAATTAACAAGGTGAGTCAATTAGGATTATATTTATATAAAGAAAATGTGTTTTTAATTCCCCAATTATGCAGGTCTAGTCATCTTAACTTTTAATTGCTGTAGAATACACTTTTAACTTTAAATTTAAAATTTAAAATCGTAATTTTCGTGCCACTTTTACTAATAAAAAAACGCATTCTTATCAGACGTGGAATATGAGTTAAATTGTAATGAAAATTAACAATTTCATTGTTTGAAAGACGAATTTTATAACTTCTATTGTAAAACCAAGGATTTTTATTTTATTTTATTTTTTGAGAAAAATTGTAAAACCAAGGATATGTTTTAAAATTTGAAAAAGATAAAAACTTAAACAGATAGAATTTTATAATTGGGGACCAAAATCACATTCTTTCTCATGCCACCAATCATTATTGAGTGGGTCGCAATTCACACAGCTGTGTGGACTATGGTCCAAAAACACATAAAATATATTATTTTAACACATAAAGTATATTATACATTATTCTAACTCATAAAATATAATATTTTAACACATAAAATACATTATTCTAACTTATAAAATACATTGTCTTATCCTATAAATTTCATTATTCTAACACATATAAAACACATTATTTTAACACATAAAACACATCATCTTAACCAGAAATTTCATTATTATATTCTAACACCTATAAAATATATTATTCTAATAAATAAAGTGCATTATTCTAACTCATAAAATGTATTATCTTACCTTATAATGTTCATATTTCTAATACATGTACGGATCACGGAATTTTTTTTTAATATCAAAATAATGTTGTTTTAGACCGCGATAAAGACAATAATTTGCCCCATGCCACGTTGTGGATCAAATATCGAATGATTTGCACAAAAAGTCCAACGGCTGCCACGTGAGAATGTTGAGCCCTAGAAATAAATTTAAAGCAGAGCAATTAAAATTTGTATGTATGTTTGTAAACGAATCCAAGTGTTAGAAACCTTAGTGTCCTTTCAGTCTCATGTCCACCTTAGCTTTCCATACATACACTGGAGGCTTCTTTGCACTTTTTTGAATTTCTTCATTTGTAAATTCTTATTTTTCTTTGTTTTGTTTTTTTTTTTTGTTTTTTGTTTTTTTTTCCACGATGAAGGGTCTTGTCACATGTACATGATGATTAATGATGTATCATCCATTCTGAATGTATGCATATGCATGTCACCATCACCCCATGATGTGCGGATCTTGCACTTAATATTACTTTTTCTTTTACTTTTCGTATTTTGAATATTGTGGCCTTAATTTTAAATTTAATATATCATTCTTAGCTTAACACTTTGATTACGTTACTTATTTTTAAAATTATTTTACATTTAAAATGAATATTACTTAACATACGCTCATATGTAGGTATGGGAATAATGTGGGAACTTCCTCATTTAAGACTAGAACTGAAACACAATTACACAAATTAGTACATAGTACTTGAATACTTTAAATGTGTACTCATTTCAAATGCATTTATCAATACCCACAAGGTATTCAAATCAGATTTTTGCCAAAAAAAAATACTACAAAACTAATTCTTGATTGATATAATGTACTCCGTAATATATAGAAGGGAGAAGGTGAATAGAACTTTGTACTTTAAAAGTTTTCGCATAATTTTCTCAGCACAAAGAATTAATACCCCTACTTCCGAGGCTCAATCATGTCACCGGCCATTCATTTAAAATAGTAATAGAGGTGTCATCACACTACATAGTAGTTGAAAATAGTTTAATTTTTAGTGTTTTAGATGTAATCCTCTTAATTTACCATTATCCTTATTATCTCTAAGGATGGATTCTACTAATGTATTTAATCTAAATCAAACTTTGTTAAAGTGTTTGGGATGCATTCAGTTAAGACTTTTATGAACTGATGATATTCCATTCAGACTTTTAAAGAGTCTTTAAAAGCCAATTGCTAGTCTCTCTCAAATTAGGATTTTTGTGAACTCTTTTTTTTTTCTTTTTTTCTTTTTTTCTTTTTTTTTTTCAGAAATATAAGAAGTTGAAATCTAATCTCTAACTCTAAACTTATTTGCTTTCTCGACAGACTTTTTTAACTGTCTAAACCAAATAAACTTTTTATCTATTCCCACTAAATTATACAGTACATTTCATAACTTTCATAAACATTCATATACTTTGATTTTTTATTTTCTGTTTATTTTACTAAGAATAGAGTAAATCACTTTAAAATCTTTGAATGTGCATAAAAGTCTTAATTAAATACACCTCTATATGTTCTTACTGTTAACGCCAAAATTCTTGATCGAATCCCTTGTATATATTGTTCGATTTATTTATTAAAATGTCTTTCTTCATTTTCTTGAATTGGCCTGTATCAATTTCAAAAATTGTTACAAAGCTCCTTGTTGATAGATTAAAAAATGATATCATTTACGTAAATTTGTTCCAACAATATGTGATCTCAACCTTCAACCCTGACGAGAGTTTCAACACTTTCCTATTGTTGAATCCTTTCTCAAAAAAAAAAAAAAAATGGTAAATAGAGTGTATGTCATGCAAGACTCTTAGCGATTACTTCAGCTTGTATAGTGTTTTCTTCAACTCATAAACATTGTTCTTAGCACACTTCATAATACAGCCTTGGAACTGTTTGACATAGATTTCTTATTCAAGTAATCTATTAAGACCCACACTTTTGACATCCATTTGATAAACCATAAAGTTCTTGTGAGTTGCATATGCTATGAAAATTCTTATTTCCTCCCATCTAGCCAGATGAATTGAGGTTTCATCAAAATCTATTAATTCTTGTCGGGAATATCTTATTGTAACTAATCTTGTCTTATACCTGAGAACAATAATATATTCATTCATCTTGTTCCGAAAGACCAGTTTATGAAAATAACATTATTTATATTTCATATTAGAACTAACTTTCATATACTTCGCTTCTCTCAAATTAAATTAATTTTTCTTGCATTACTTTGAACTAGCTAGTGAGAGTTACCTAAGGCTTCTTTTATAGTTTATCGCTTAATTTGTAAGATGAAGCATGTAAACATGGATTCGTATTTTGCACCTGACTTCAAACGTGCTCCTCCTATGCGTCTAATGATTTGCTCGAGGGGATGATCTCTAAGTCATCTGATCTCAACTCACATTGAATATCAAGTTTTACACTAATCCTTTCAGAGATATCTTTTAAACTATTTAAATCTTATGTTCGTTGTACCTCTTCTAGTTGAAGAGTTTTAGAAATGCCTACATCTTCTACTAGTATTTCTTTTGTTGAACTCTTCTCCATGGAAAACTCTTTAGAACCATCGTCATCAGCATGCAATTTCTTCTGAGTGAGTTCCACATAAGGCTCTTCATTCAACTTGATGTTCTTGAAATCTTTAAAAACATCATTAATCTCTTATGTATATTAAAATAAAAAGGCCCTATATAGAAAAACTAAAATTTAAATTTAATAATATTAAAAAATGATAATATCAAATAACATGAAATAAGATTAGAAAATTTTCAACAATTTTTTAAAAACAAAAAATAATAATGACAAGAAATTTCTATGTACTTTAATCGATGTAAAATCATCGATAGTTGCATCAGGATTAATATTCTCAATACACAAAATCGTCAAACCATTCAATCTTTCTTGTGACATTAAAGATCTGATGCGGAACATGACTTGAGGAAATAATAGTACAATAGTCACATGCAGGAAGTCTAAGAGACATGGAGTTTTGGTGGCTACTTTTATTGGAAATTTGGATTAGCTTTAAATATTATTTATATTTCAAATTCCCATTATGTTGATTTTATAGTTTCCATGCATGTTTTTAATTTTTGCAACTCTTCAGTTTTTATAGGATAGTTTCCTATTTAAACAACTTTGTATCATTAAACTTTAGTTTTGAATATAATATGAAAGTTTTTGAGTTAATTTGGTTCTTTGAGAGTTTTCTCTTTTTGTCACTTGTTGGTATCGTTTCCCTTGGCCTACATGAGTTGGTATCAGAGCCAAGTTCCTAGGCGACAACCGAGATAGCGGCATAGCCCTCTCCAATTGTCACGACCCAATATGGCGCAAGGCGGTATAAAAAACAAGGATAACAACCCATTCAACGGCGCTGGTGACCGTGGAGTGGATGCCCTTTGGGTAGATTTTCTGAGCCAAGAAGAAAATGTAAATCGTGAGCTACTCGATTTACGCAATCTTCTTGCTGATATTAGTCTTCGTATAAATGGTAATGGAGTTCCTCAAGCTACCAACCATGAACGAGACCCACTAGTAAATCATGCAAACCAATTTCTTCTTCTACAACGTCGGCAGGCAGAACCATCACTTAAAAATAATAATAGTGATGATTCTGAGAAAAAACTCAACATTAACATTTTTCCCATGCAAAGCCAGTACCAACCAAAGCATGATCTACCAACCTTCAATGCATGCTTAGATTCAGAGACCTTCTTGGATTGGTGTTCAAAAGTTGATAACTACCTTGGCATGTTTGAAGTTCCTGAAAATAAGCAAGCAAAATTTATTGCCAGCATGCTATGTGGAAGAGCTCTGGCATGGTGGAAGACTATTCAGAACAACATAATAAGATAAGGTAAATGCTCAGTGAAAACATGGGGGAAAATGAGAATACTTCTGATTGAACAATATTTGCCATGGGATTACCAGATACATTTCTTTCATAAATATCATAATGTTAGTAGATATGCAGATGACATGTTATGGACGAGATCATGTGAAATTCCAGCATGCTACAATCAACTTCAATAAACTCCCAAGCACTAGACTACAATCAAGGTTCAAGAACAACTAATAATGGCAATAGCTCCATTGGGGACACAAGGTAAAACTTTTAATATGAACATTCAAGCTGAAAATCTATTGACTGAAGTTACTCCAAATAAACACTCCCTCTTTCCTACAAGGACACTTGTTCAGATTAAAAGGCAACCTGCGCATGGAGTCAAGGCTACTTACTTTCCTAAATCTCAAAATCCACCACTCGCACAAGAGGCATGGACTAAGAAATGTTTGAAGAGAAAAGAACCTGACTACTATTCGGTTGAAGGTTGGGCTCGAAGGTTTATTAATCCTGGAGATGAAAATATAAAAGAGGGAGAAAATGATTGTGAAGAGATTGTCATTGGTCCGGTTGTGTACCCAAAACCATTCATGCCTGCTAATGAATTTTACTAGCCACTGGAGTGGATTCTAGAGATCTGAATGGTGAAACATTTGTAGAAAATGTCATTATACAAGGGGAAACCAAAACCAAGGTCATTATTTATATTTTCAATTCCCATCATGTTGATTTTATAGTTTCCATGCATGTTTTTAATTTTTGCAACTCTTTAGTTTTTCTAGTTTCTTATTTAAACAACTTTGTATCTTGAAACTTTAGTTTTGAATATAATTTGAAAGTTTCTGTGTTAATTTGGTTCTTTTAGAGTGTGATACCCCGGATTTAAATCATGCCTTGAACCCCGGTAATTCTTCCTACCGTGTGGTTAATTTTATTATTTGGGCCCGGTTCCTTTAAATAGAAATATATTTCCTATTCTAATTTATTCAATTGTTAAGAAAGCCCAATTTCCTAGTTTAATTTTGTAAGGGATACCAATTGGGTCTTTTACATCCCTTATAATAAATTGAATATTTATTATGGCCCAATCTTTGAAAGATCAAGCCTTGTATTAATTAAATTAATTCTTTAATTGGATCTAGTCCATCCCTTATTTAAGAGCTCATCTTACTTATAATCACCCTAATATTACATACATAGTGTATGTATAGATTTTGAGGATTCATATAAAAGCTCTCTAATAATAATTCCCCTAGCCTTTTCTTTCTTTTACAAGAGATACACAATATCTTCTTCATTCCTAAAAACCCTACACACACCATTCTTCATCCTAGCAAGTTTGCAAGAAAGATTACTCTTTTAGGATTTATTGTGCTTGGGTAAGTACTAGTCCCTATTTAGATTGCATTTCATCTTATAATTTCCTAGTCTTTCTATAAGCTTATTATGGTTTTCTTTGGGGTTTCTTGGGTCAAGATGACCAAGGTGGTGATAGAGGTTTGAGGGATTGAGCTTAGGAGTGGTGATTCCTTTTCGATTGATAAAGCTTTAAGAGGTAATTCTCCATGTTACACTAAAACCTACTTTCACTCTTGAATATGTGAATATGATTTGGTGTTGTGGAATCCTGTGAAATGTCTTTGGGTTTAGCATTTAATTTGTTGGATTGTTTAGCCTATATTGTGGATCTATGTACTTGTGTTCATTATCCTTCTATCTTGATGTGTATGAGTGTTTATTGTTATGGATTCCATGCTTTATTTGGCTTGTGAATGTGTAATATGATGATATTCTGAGTATTGGAATGAGCTATCGTGTATTTTATTCTGAGTCTGGGATCGGTGTACTAGGGTTGCACTTACGGTGCGTTCAGGCCGTATAATGTGTCTCGCTTGGGGTGTCTGCAAGTGTACTGGTGGTGTAGGGTGGCGGAAGGTGGGATTACGCTAGGTGGCCCCATTCCTTCTCACGGAGGGGAATGGCGGACCACTGCATCCCGCCGGGATCTTCCGTTAGTGAGGGCGGTCTGGTGTGGCAGGCTAGTGTGTTCCGCCTACTTGTTCCTTCAGTTCATTTCCTGGTTCTGTTCTAGTGATTGTTTTGTGGTCTATTGACTATGTTGTTTCACCTTTGATTCTAGAGTACATTCTGAATGTGTTGTTGAGTATATATTACCTTACTTATTGAGTATTTATTCATGGTTGTTGGTCATCACCTTGGATTATTGATGGAGTATTGTTGGTTGGTTCTTGGTTATTGTTCTGAGCATGTCTTGTGTCCATGTTCTGAATTTGAGTACCGTTGCTAGGAGTATTTCCTTTGGGAGTGAGTATGAGTTTGATGTGTTGAGACCTTGAGTTCTTGTGAGTATTTCTTTGGCCTCTTGAGTCTTGAGTACCTTTGGGAATTGTTAATTGAGATATGGCTCTACCTATGTTTGAGATTATGAGAGGAATTGTATGGGCTTCGTGCCTCTATGGTTGGGGTTTGTGCCTCTATGGTAATAGGTTGTATGCCTCTGTGGTCGAGCATTGTGCCTCTATCGTAATGGGCTTCTATGCCTCTGTGGTCGGGCTTTGTGCCTCTGTGGTAATGGGCTTCGTGTCTCTGTGGTTGGGCGTTATGCCTCTAGGGTAATGGGAATTATGTGCATGGTCGGGCATTGTGCCTCTGTGGTAATGGGCTTCTGTGCCTCTGTGGTAATGGGCTTCTATGCCTCTGTGGTTGGGCTTTATGCCTCTGTGGTGTGACATTGGTGTGATGGTTTGGTATTATGGTTTGGTGGTTGTGGTTTGGATATTATCCTATGTATCGTTGTTTCGGATCACTCTAAGGGAATGATGTGAGGTTGGTGATTGGTTGGCTTCACTTGAGTCGTTCAGTTGAGGTTGCGTTTGGTTGAGTATCTAATTATGGAACTATTGTATCGTGGATTTATCCTTTGTTATTGTATTCATTGAGGTATCCTTGGTTTGTGATTCATTCAGCCTGTTGTTGTTGAGTCATCTGGTTTTTAAACAAATGACAATTTCGTTGGCGTATATATTCTATATGCGTGTGTAAAATCTATTTACAACCTATGATATACTATTGTATTTCTCACGAGTGTGAGTGGTGGATTGTTTAGCATTTCTTTGCTAATATTTCTAACTGTTTTCCAGGTATGGAGTAGATGAGCCGTGAGAGCGCTAGCAGTAGACCTACTTCGCCTTATAGCTAGCTTAGTAGTTTGCTGGGTTTACTTAGACATTTCAGGCCTGCGCGCCTTAGATTCTGGATATGTATTGACTTATTTGGTTTATGTTTACTTTTGAGGATTGATGAGTTAGATTGTGGATTTGTGCCTTAGCATCTAGGTGCGGGTTTACCTAGATGTGGCGTGACACCCTCTGAGTATTAGTATTGCTTCCGCTTTAATATAATGTGGTTATGAGATTTGCTAACTTTTATATTAAGTTTATTTCCTATCTTAGCATGAAAATTTAGGGGTGTTACAGTTGGTATCAGAGCCTGTGTTGAGATCTAAGTAGGAACCCTAGGGCTTCAGAAATTGAAACTCTAGGACTTGATCAGTAGCAATTAAGGTGATTGAGAATCCTAGGATGTGTGAATGATAGGACTCGCGGTGAGGACGTGCTTTATTTGTATGAATTCTTTCTGCTTTACTATCTTGTTGTTTGTAGCTTGCCCTTGTGGCTATTGTATCCTGCAAGCGCGCACCTCCGCGGTAAGTTCTTAATCGTTATTAAATAAGTTGCTTCGTTTTGGATTTGCTAAAGAGCCTTGATAAGTGCCAAAAGTAGCCGTGTTTGAGGGGTAATTTAGGTGTGAAATATGCTATGTTAGATGTCTGTTAGGCCTAAAAACTTGTCAGAATAGGACAATTTCATCGCATATAGGTCTAGGGACTAATCGTATGTGTTTTTATATAATTTGCACGAAGTTAAGCTTTCGTAGGGCATTCCGGCGACATCTCAGTAAAACAGGCGTAATCGGAGTTAGGAATGTCCGAATGAGACGAAGCAAGTTGCTATGGAACCGCATCGTCGAGGGCTACAACTTAGAAGAAGACAACAGAAGCAAATTTTGGGTCCACGCAGCCCACACGCGTGGTGGAATGCGTGGACAGCTATTGGAAAGTGTCCACGCCGCCACCACGAGTGGTGGCCGCGTGGACGAGACACAGCGCGCGTGGAAATGTTTTTAGGGCGAAATTTCAGAGGCTATTTAAGGAGGCTTGATAGGATTTTTCAGGAGAACTTTTGGAGAACTTTTAGAAATCATTTTTCCCATTCTTAGATTAGGTTTAGAGTAGGAATTTTAGAGAGAGGGTAGAAGATTGAAGACAAAAATGTAATAGAACCCATTCTCCATGGATGGTAACTCTTCTTTTCATTATCTATTTTGATTTCATTTTTGCTTTCTTTGAATCTTCTATTGCTTTTCTTGTTTCCTTATTTTAATGTTTTCTTAGATTAGATAGGGGATTGGTGGCCCCAAAACTAGCTATGTGGTTGAATTGTTGAAGATATTGCTTTAGAAATGTGAGCTTTATGTTCTTGGATGTGAATACTTGTGTGGTTGATGTTTGATATGTTTTGTGCCTAAGTGTGGCCACATTAGGTAGCAAACCCCGTGAAAGTGAGTGTGTGCGCGATAGCGGCCACTCACGAGTCCAACTCATCCACATCCCCGCCCTTAGTCCGAAAGGAAGAGGTCCGGGAGGAGTGGTAGACAAGGTGTTTGATAAAATGCCCCAACCGAATGAGGATGTGGGAGTCCAAGTGTGACGCTACTTGGTGAAGTGCCATGAACTCCCTAGTTGAATCCAAATCATTTGCTTGCAAAACAATTAGATAGTAGACCACATAAGCTAGCCACGAGCCCCAATCTCACTTTACCTTTTTCCAAACCCACCTTTTAAAACCTCAAAACCCTTGTACAAACCTATGCCTTATCATCCTCTTGTTCATAGTTAGTTCTTGAAACTCTTACCTCTTAACATCCTAAATGCCAACACTAATTTGCTCCAATTTGTCATCCTTGAGAGACACGACACTCGGGGACTTTTCCTCGTTTTACCACCTATATCCACCACCACTAAAACTATACCTTCAAGCCTGATTTAGACAAAGAATAAAAAGTTAGATGTCTATTGATGCGAAACGATGGATAGCATCGTATGCGTTTAGACAATCAGAAGATTGGGCGACTCGTAGAAGAAGACCAACCTACTTGCGGCTCAGAGTCATCGATAGCAGTCTACGTTCCCCGAGAGTGGTGTCTTCGCGCGTGCAGCATTGTCTGCAAGATCTTTGCTAACCCCAACACTTGAAGAACAAGTTCGTGTAGCTGAAGTCAGATAAGAGACGAAGAAAACGATAGGAGCTCAAAGACAGAAGACTCGAAGACCCTCGGCCATGAGGGAGCGGCAAGAGCGGATGTTCACGCATCAAGAAAAAGTTAAAGCACGCCAAGTAGGAGCTTCCGGATCAGCAATGAAGAGTCTCGTGCGAACTAAGCTCGGAATTGGCGTTACATGAAGAATTAGAATGTTAGGTCGAGATGTGTAAACCTTAGGATAGTCCTACCTACCTCTGAAGCGGCAACGAAGGAACAAGCTAGAAGTAGCAAACGCAGAAGCAATGAAGACCACAAGATCGCTGATCGCGATCAAGACTTGGTCTGTCGAGTAGCTAAGCAAAGGCGCATGACGACCCTGTAGAAAATTACTAGGAAGCGTTCAAAGATGTTGATTCTAAGAGAAGTTTAGCTTATACCCTGCATTTGGAAAGTGCCATTTGACCGTGTTAGACGCGAAGTTGAAATTGAGAGCTGCATTCCCCTACCTCTGGATGGCCAACAAGAAGAACCGTTGAAGATTGGAAAGACGAGCTGACAATTCGTGCTATTAACCTGCAAGGCTCCCAAGATGAATACTTAGACTTGATCGAACGGTTCTACAATAATGTCTATCAGTCAAGTAAACAAAGGACTCCTTATAACATCTTGTATACTCATAAGAGCAAGAGTCCTCGATGCTAAAGATGGTATAAGCATTGAGTTAGTACTAACACTTTGATGTTTTAAAGTATAAGGAAGTAAACTTGGTTCCTAAGGTCACTGATAATCTCTTTTCAAGGTCAGGTGATACCTTTCTGATTGATCTAACCATTTTCATAAAACATCCCCAGGAACCTCTTGTTCTGTATCGGTTAGTGATCCGTTAACTTTTGCATCCGTTATAGGATGGTGTAGATGATAATGTGGCACCTAAGGTAACGGTGGTTAGTGTCGTTAGTTGCGAGTTAATTGGACAGGACTTTAGAGCGTGTTGAAGAAGAATATTTGTGATTCATCGCTTGTAGTGAAAAGGATGTGCGGGTCGTAGCTTATGAAGTAAAGCTTATGAGAATTTTAGATTCGAGTTGCATGAGAAGCAAGATCAAGATTTGTTAATTGGTCCAAGTGTCGTGATCAAATCGTCACGCCGAAGAAATCACTTAGAGTTGAGTAACTTCCTATACTTCTTAAAACCGAATTCTTCTTTGTTCCTTGCAATCCCAATTACCCTTTCATTAAGACATCATTTCTATATATTCTAAATCTCATTCTTATTTACTTTCGAAACTGAATTTCTTTCTTTCCTTGGAGAATTGAATATCCTATCGTTGAAAAATCATTTCTGTCTTTCCAGACCTTATTCCTAACTCCTCTTGGAACCTAATTACTTTCTTTTCCTTGGAGAACTGAATACCCAATTGTTGAAAAACTCTTTCTGTGTTTTCAAGCCTCGTCCTTATCTTCTCTCGAAGCCGAGTTCTTTCTTTTCTTTGAAGAACTGGATATCTCCTTGGTAAGAATTCATTTCTGTCCTTTCAAACATTGTTCTTGTTTGCTTCTTGAAATGACTTCGTCCAAGGTGACAACCTTATTTCCTAAGTTGTAACCTTGATAACTCTTGATTCTGTTCCTAATCAACGTTGTCCTTGAATAAGCTTTCCTCCAGGAACTACCCCGCGTAGATTCTTTCATTCTTTCATGGTCAGGGGCTCCTCAAGTACGTCGACGGCACGTATCCCTGCCTGTCTCCGCTGGTGGCTGCTATGGAAGGTGTTGTGGTGGTCGACGATCACGATGTGAGTACCTGGGTTTAGCAGGACCAGGCGGTCTTGTCCATGTTGGTGGCGTCGCTGTCCAAGGAAGTCCTCTATATCTTACTCTTGGTCACGCCACTTCGCACTCGCTGTTGAAGGAGATTGAGAATGTATTTGGGTCAGTCACTCGAGCTCGCTCTCTTGGGCTTCTCACTCAATTATAGGAGTTGTGCCAAGGTGACTATGATACCCCGGATTTAAATCATGTCTTGTACCTCGCTAATTCTCTATTCCGTGGGGTTAATTTAATTAATTGGGCCCGAGTCTTTTAAATAAATATATATTCCTTAATCTAGCCTTTTTAAATTCTAAGGAGACTCAATTCTCTAATTTAATGTTGTAAGGGATACTAATTTGAGTCTTTCATCCCTTATAATAATTATACACATTTATTTGGCCCAATTCTTTAATGATTCAAGCCTTATGCTATTTAATTAATTCTTGGATAAGGCTTAGCACATTCCTATTATAAGGGCCCATATTTGAATTAATTATTCTAATGCTACATATATTATGTATGTATAGATTTTTTGGGATTCATATAAAAGCCTTCTATGAATTCATTGATCTAGTCTTCTTCTTCCCCTACACTATTTCACACGCCATTTTCATTCCAAAAGTCCTACACAAAATCATCTTTTCTTCCTAGCAAGGATTCAAGTCAAGACTTCTCTTTTAGGGATTCCTAAGCTTGGGTAAGTGCTAGATCATGTTTAGATTGCATTTTATTCTACATTTTCTTAGTCTTTACAAGTTTCTTATAAATTCCTTGGGATGTTCTTGGGTCAAGATGATCATAGTGATGGTGGTGGTTTGATGGATTGAGATAGGCGATTGTGTTTTGTAGAAGCTAGCATAGAGGTAACCTTCTATGTCTCACTAAATCTACTTTCACTCTTGTATATGTGTGTTTTGGTGTATTGTGGAATCATGTGGATTATTTCTTGGTTATAGCTTGTGTTTTGTTGGATTATTGAGCCTATCTTGTGGATCTTTGGATTGTGTTAGCTATTCTTGAACCTTGGTATGTTTAGGTATTATTTTGATGGATTCTATTTGTTATTTGGCTTCTGAAATGTGTAATCTAATTATATTCTGGGCACTGGAATGACCTACTGTGTTCATCGCATCACGTCGGACCAAGGGATTCCGCGGAGTGGTTCCGTTTTCTTCTCGCGGAACGGAGCGGCGGATCACGGCGTTCCGCCAGGTCCTTTCGTCAGTAGGTGTGGACAGGGTTGGCGGTCTGGTGTGTTCCGCCAGCTTGCTCCTCCAGTTCATTTCCTGTGTGTGGTTAGGCTTGTATACCTCTGTGTGGTTGGGCTTGTATGCCTCTATGTGGTTGGGCTTTGTGCCTCTGTGGATACTTAATCTTGTACTCTTTTTGATGTTACTTTCTTTCACCGTTCCTTCAACAAGTGACGCACCTTAAACATATAAATCACGCACCTTAAGAAAGAAACCACTCGCCTAATGATGTAAAACCACGCACCTAAAGGCTAAAGCTTTAGACCGACACACTTAAGTTTTCACAACATGGCGCACCTTAAGCACAAGACCTATGCACCTTAAGCACAAACCCTACGCACCTTAAGTTTGACCCATAATGCACGATAACTCCGTTGCCCCTAATGGTGCATTTGCTAACACTGTGTGGTGTATATTTGCATACCTAGTGGTGTGTTTTGTGGCGATGCATACCTAATGATGCATATTTGTGTGGTGTATTTTCTAACATTGAGTGGTGTATATTTGTATACATAGTGGTGTGGTCGCACTGACCGCACGTTAAGGAATAGCCACACCTTACTATGACCATAAATATATATATATATATATATATATATAGAGGTTTAGTTTTAAATGTGAACCAATGTTATCATGTGCACCTGTGTAGTGTGTACCATTATACACTGCTGATCTTGCTCACTCTTGTGGTTTGTAATGATTTTGACCTTGTAAATATACATCACTGTACTGTACAATTGCACTGGATGCACCACTGCATCATTTCTCATATCTTGGGCAGTCTAATTTCACATCTCAATGGTGCGTAGGAGTTCACAGGTTCACATGATAACAATGGTTCACTCTTGAAACGGACTATATATATGTATATGTATATAAATATATATATATATATATATGTGTGTGTGTGTGTGTGTGTGCGTGTGTGTATAAGATCAACCGCGAATGGCTCCCTAGGTCAGCCATTGAATTCATCCAGATATGATGCTTAAAAAATATTCCTTTCGAATTAATAAATATTGTGCACTTGAAAGCTCAAAACCATGCACTTGAAGATACAAAAATGTGCACTTGAAGGAAAACATTCTGTAGTCAAAGGTAAATAGATGTGCAATTGATGCAATTTATGGTACCAAAAATGGAAGTTATTCAACTTAAGGGTGTGTTTGGAAACGCGGAAAATGATTTCCAGAAATCATTTTCCGGGATTTTGGTGTTTGGCAACCTCCAGAAAATGTGGTCAATGGAAATCATTTTCCGTTGACCACGGAAAATAGGGTCATTTCTCCGGAAAATGACTTCCGGACAAAAAGTTCTAAAGTCATTTTCCGGACATGGAAAATGGCTTCGTGTCACAGAGAGGGACGCCGACGAGGACCTCCGGCGAAGGGCAGCAGTGGGAAGCTCCGATGGTGAGGATGGTGAACCAAAGCTTCCATCTTCTTCTCGTTCGGCGGGCTGAAGCAGAGCAAAGGTGGCAGCAATTCGTCGTCTCTGTGTTTGGCGGCGACGTGAGCATAAGCTTCCGTCTTGAAGAGGGCAGCAGATCGACAAAGCTGGGCGGTTCGGTTTCCCCTCCCGGCGACGCACGGTAGCAGCAGGCAGGGATGGCGGTACCATGACCCACCCGTGTGCTCCTTGTTCCAGCAGTGGACAGCAAGTATGAGCAGCGATGGAGCGTGAATCAGCAACGGATCGACTTTCCCAGCAGTGAGCTATAGCGATGGTGCGGGCGGCGGACGACGGCGGTCTGGGCGGAGGTTTCTCCCTCTCTCAGTCCGGTAGGAGGTTTCCGGCAGGAGCTGCAAACCAAAGCAGCGACCTCTTCTTCTTCTTCTTTCTTTTTTATTTTTTATTTTTTTTATTCTTTTATTTTTAATTTATTTATTTATAATAAATATTATTAGTTTATATATTTTTATATTTTAAATAAAATCATAAAAATATATAATTATACATTTCTACTCATTTTCCACTCATTTTCTGAAAAATGAACCAAACAACCAAAGACAGTTTTCCAGATTACATCCAAACACTAGAAATGAACTCATTTTCCGAAAAATAACTCATTTTCCAGAAAACATTTACAGAAATCATTTTCCTGCTTTCCAAACACACCCTAAGTGTTATTAAAGCAATTACCCATAAAAATCGTTTATAAATCTCATAATTTTCAATAGAAAGCTAGTTATACATTGTTGAAGAAATGCAAAATATATAACAAATACACCAGAATCGTGCACTTCAAGGCAAAAAAATTAAGCACTTGAAGGCATAAAAATGTGTACTTAAAGGCTAAATTCAGCACTTGACGACAAATAGATGTGCAGCTGATGCAATTTATGTTACGAAAAAGAGAAGTTATGTAACTTAAATGCTATTAAAGCAATTACATGCACTTACAAATCGTTTGTAGAACTCAATTTTTGCACACAAAGCCTCAAAGGCACAAAGACATATATTCAAAGAATAAACTATGTATTAAATCTGAAACAAAACATATGCACTTGAAGGCATAAAAAGATGCACTAGAAGGCATAAAAAGATGCACTGGACGGTATAAAAAGATGCACTTGAACAAGAAAATATGCACTCGATGAAAAAAAAATATGCACTGAAAGGAGAACTGTGTACTGAAGAATGAAATTAAACATATGCATTTGAAGGCACAAAAAGATGCACTTGAAGAAGGAAAATGTGCACTCAAAGAACAAAAAATATGCACTCAAATACAAAGACAATCAGATTTACTCAAAATTACAAGAATGCCACCACGTGTTTTTTTATTCAACCTTCAATCAGGACTATTCATATATACTAGATCTATGGTTGAGATTTGACATTTTTTTACCTAAAATATTCCTTCGCATTTGATCATATATATATATATATATATATATATATATATATATATATATCAGTGTTGCAGAAATCCCACCTAAGCGCCGATTAATCCCCGCCTAGGCGCTAGGCTCTGGTCGACCGCCTAGCGTATCACATTAAATGGTGGTCTAGGCAGCTGGCCGGCTAGGCGACCGCCTAAGCTCCGCCTAGGCCGCCAAAGCACCACCTAGGCCGCTTAGGCACTGACCGCCTAGGCCTCGACTAGACCGACTAGGCACCGACTAGGCCGATTAACTATTGTTCTTTTTTTTTAATGGGTTATTTCACTCAAAATAACATCGTTTTGAGCGAAATAATCCTAAATTGTACAAACTTTAGATATTTTTTAGGTTAATATTTAATATTTTAGTATTTACTATTAAAGTATTATATAATTTATAATTATTAGTCTTTAAAAAATTAAAAATACTTAAACAAATTTTTAAAAAATAAAAAATAAAATAAAAAAATGCACAAGCGCCTAGACGCCGATTAATCCTCGGCTAGGCGTCCTAGGCGCTAGGCGCTAGGCGCTCCCCGAGCGTCTAGGGAGCGCCTTGTGATTTTTTCAACCATGATATATATATATATATATATATGTACATAGGAAGGGGTTCGGGCGAGATAAAAGGCGCAGGTGAGAAGTGAGATAGAATCTCAACCCTAGATAAAAAAAATAAAAATAAAAATCCGCCACCTACGAACTTCAACAATGTGTACTGTAACGCATAACAATGTGCACTGGAAGAAAGGAAAATGTGCACTATATGGCATAACAATGTGCACTGGAAGAAGAAAGAATGCATGTTGTATGGAATAAAAATGTGCACTGGAAGGCCAAAAAAATTTAACTTACTCACACAAAATTACAAATTTACAATAATGCCACCGCGTTTTTTTTAAATCTCCAATTTGGACCCTTGATCTGGTCTGAGTCTACGGATATAATTTCATCATATTTCTCACCTAAAGCAATTGTTTCACATGATCATTTATCTATCTATCTATATCTATATCTATATATATATATATATATTTGAGTTATTAGGTTTAAGAAAATATTAGGCTCAATATAATATTCCTAGGATAACTTCAATTAGGAAATTATAAGTCTCAATATAATATTCCTAAGATAATATGGATTAGGAAACTGCAATATCTCTAGAATGATATTAGTAAAATACTCTTAAAATAATTTTGGTGTCACATAAAATAATTTTATGTATAGGCTAGTATAATTTTAGACCATATTATTAAATAATTTCCAAAAGTATTGGTGCCAAAACAAAATTAACGAAAGATGCTAAAACTAGGTACTGTACTAGCCTCATACGGTCGTACAAGCATAGTACGTGAGAAGGCCGAAAGAAATACTGTGGAAGTATATTCTTACAAGTCCCATACCATATATGTCCAGAAAAATGCTAGTGTCACAACCTACCATTGAAAGATGTTTCATCCTTGAAGATTAAACCCCACATTAACCATACAAAGAATAGCTAAAATTATGAGCAAATATCATACAAGAAAATAATACCGAGTGTCACAACATTATCTCTCGAAAGGGATATAAATTAAGGCACATATATCTATATCTATAAATTAAGGCATGAAATACAAATGACATGCCTACAATATTTATGAATCCTTAGCTTGGATGTGCAAGTGCTACGCAAAAAGTGGAAAACATGCGACGTGGGCTACGACCATGTACATGCTGCATGGTGATGGTGTAGTGGATTCCATCATGGGGAGGTGGATTGAGCCACTATTGTTTACACAAATAAAGCAAATGAGGATTCTTTTCAATATGATAACTACTACATTTTGAGAATAAAAATGGGACTAAATATGGGGTAAAATACAATCTAAAATTAACTCATTATCACATGGCTGCTGGAAGATTTTATCAATTAAAAGACTTGTACAATTAGAAAAGGTAGTTTGACCTTAGAAATTAAGCGAGCAAAAGAAGTGTTGAAACAGCAAATTTTACTCATACAAAAGATTTGGCAAATAAGGAAATAAGAAAAATCATTTTGACAGAAGAATAAAATAAGTGATGTCAAACAAAAGAAGTTTGTTATTGGAAGAAGTTAGCAAATAGATAGAACAATTTTACAAACCGAAGAGGTTTACTAATAGAAAAGGTTCGCAAACAAAAGATGCAATGTTTGTAAATAGATTAGGCTATCAAACAAAAGATTTACCTAACAAAGATATGCTTTAATAACAAGAGATTAAATGAAGAAAAAAAGTTACAATGCCAGAAGAATTAAAGCATCATAACAGACTAAGAATGGAAAAAAGGTTCATTGATCAATAGATGAACTCTTCAAAAGAGATCGAGCGATCAATTGAAAGAATAGACTATACTAAATTCTAGAATACCTTAAACTATGCAATACAAGGAAGAAGAGAAATTCTTCTATACGATCAATCAAAATACATCATATATCTTCAAAAGAGGGGATGGTGTGCATAACATATAAGAAGAAGAGAAGATATATCATTTGAGTTACCATGACAGATTTACATCCTCCCAGATTCTTTGTCGGGCCGGGACGTGAGGGCTCTCGGGGTTGGGGATTCAACCTTTTGGGAGAAGACAAGATATATCATGACAAATGTAAAGAAAGTCAACATAAATGGGTGCACTTTTCATAAATAAAAAGAAATTAAAGTCTGAAAGTGTGTTGAAGAGTTGGAGGAAAACTTATCTTACGACAAATATAGAATAAAGTCTGGATAAACCTCTTGGGCATAGCTATTATCATTTGAATGAAGACTACACCAACAGTTAGAGTTGTCGAAACTATTCTTGGCAAAAGAATTAAGCTTGGAAGTTGAGTATTACCATGGAACTTAATTAGTACGTAGTTGAAATTTGTGAAGAAAGGTTTTGCAATGAAGTATAAAGGGACTTGATGGCTGATATTTGCATTGAATGATTGCGAAGAAGAGAGCCAAGAAATGAAAGTACTTAGTGGAAGATCTTCATGAAAAGACTGCTACCATTTTAAATTTTGTACCGCAAAAATAAATACATTAGTATAGTGGACGAATTACCTCCGACTCAAGTTGATCTGATTGCACCCCTGCATGCAAGAGAGAGCTGATATGCTATACAAATCAATATATCTTAAAAATGCTCTTGTATAAATAGTGGTGCAAACCCACTTTCCTAACCAATGTGGCACAAAAGCTACTTTAAAGCTTTTCCACATGCAATTTCCATCTCAAATGGGTCTACTTTGAGACCAATTTCTCATTCACCCATTATTCATTTTGAGCATACAATATATCAATCTCTTCGTCTAACTACAAAGGACATGAATTCACATTAACCCGACCCGAATTGAAAGTGGACCTCACATATAATTGTGCCACACAATAGCCACTTAAAATGCCATTTAATGCTATTTTTTCCAACAAATTACATCACACATTGAACCACTAAAAAATCTCTAACTTTACATTTTACTTACATATTTACATTAGTGCATTTATTTTACATTATCTATACACAACAAATTTCTTAAATGCTTTCATATCAAACTTAAAACTCAAGATCTCTCTCTGGGTTCTAGGGTTTCTCTCTTTCTCTCAAGGAATAACCCATACTCACAGTACTCAGATTCAGAACATGGGCACAACACATGCTCAGAACAATAAACAAGGAATTAACAACAATACTAACTCAATAATCCAAAAATAAGTGACTAATGATCATGAATAAATACTCAACAATCAAGGTGGAATACTCAATAATATACTCTAAACACATTCCAGAACCTAAGATGAAACAACAGAGTCACTAGACCACATCACGCTCACTGGAATATACCTAGGAGTGAACTGAAGGAACACATCGACGGAACACACTGGACCGCCATACCCAACCGCTCAAACTCACGGATCACTCGGACGAAACACTCGGATCTGCCGCACTCTTCCGCATGAAGATGCGGACTACCACGGCGGAACAACACCCTCCACCACCTCCTACCGTCAGACACATGCGGGACTCCCAGGCGGGACACATTATACCACCCAAGTGCACCGCAAGTGCAATCCCAATACACAGATCCCAGACTTGAAACAGAATACATGATAGCTCATTTCCAGAGTACAGAATATGATCAGATTACACATCCCAAAGTTCAAAAATACATTGAATCCATAACAATAAATACTCATACTCATCAAGATGAAAGGATAATGAACACAAATCCATAGATCCACAATATAGATTCAACAATCCAACACATCAAAAGCTAATACCCAAGAAATTCCACAGGATTCCACAACATCAAATAATATTCATATATTCAAGAGTGAAAATAGGTTTTAATGTAATATGGAAGATTACCTCTTAAAGCTTTAACAATCCAAAGGCATCCACCACTCCCAAGCTCAATCTCTCAAATCACCATCACCTCCTTGGTCATCTTACCCCAAGAAACCCCAAAGAAGAATAATAAGAACTTATAAAAAGACTAGGAAATTATAAGATGAGATGCAATCTAACTAGAGATTAATACTTACCCAAGCACAATAAATCCTAAAAGAGCAATCTTGCTTGCAACCTTGCTAGGATGAAGAATGGTGTGTGTGTAGGGTTTTGAGAATGAAAGAGATGGTGAAAGTCTTTTGCAAGAGAAGGAAAGAGGCTATGAAATCATTATTAGGAAGCTTTTATATGAACCTTGAAAATCATTACATACATAGTGTATATAATATTAGGGTGTTTAAATAGAACATGGGCTCATCCATAAGGGATGGGCTCTCTAATTAAATATTAATTCAATTAATATAAGACATGGTCCTTCAAAGATTGGGCCAATTAGATATTTAATTTACTATAAGGGATGAAGAAGACCCAAATGGAAAATCCCTTACAAAATTAAATCAAGGAATTGGGCTTTCTTATTAATTCACCAATTAAAATATAGGATATATTCCAATTTAAAGGAACCAGGCCCAATTAAATAAAATTAACCACACGGTAGAAATAATTACTGGGGTTCAAGGCATGAATTAAATCTGGGGTATCAAAGTTTCTCCCACAACTATATTGATATGGTGATCCCCCCCCCCCTCGCTCGGGGTGCGATCAGTGGAGGATGACATGTTTTTAAGAGCTACCTCAGAGAGCAAGACGCCGAGAATCATGGGATCTTTTCAGAGTCCTTGGGGATCGTTCTAGGCTTCCCTTGGTGGTTGTGGGGGATTTCAATGACTTGACCTCACAGGCAGAAAAGTGAGGCAGGTTATCTCACCTGGCTAGCTTGGTTGAGGGCTTCTATGAAGTTCTAGATGAGTGTGCATTGACAAACCTTAATATGGTAGGTTACCCCTTTACATGTGAACGGAGGAAAATGACGAGGGAGTGGGTGGAAGAGAAGCTGGACAGGGTGGTGGTTGAATGGAGGTAGGGTGAATTGAATAACATGGCTAGGGTGTTCAATGTGCAAACCTTGGCATCTGATCATCCTGCATTGTTCCTAGATGTGTACGAGAAGGTGGATAGGGGTCGTGGTAGGAGTTTCAAATTTGAGAATGCATGGTTGTCGGATGTTGGTTATCATGAGGTGGTAGGGAGGGCATGGGGGCAGACAGGTCGGCATAAGTTTTAAGATTGACTACTCTTATGTGTGGAGCAGTTAAGGAGGTGGGGTGGGAGAGTGGTTCCATAAGTTCGATGTTAGAATTGAGGCTTGAAAAAGGATATGAATGGTTTGAGATCCCGATTTGATGATGTTTCTTTGGCTAAGTTTATGGAGTTGGATGGGAGATTGGTTGTGACACTGTGTGAGACCCCAAAATATTTTCCCACCGAAACTCTTATTTATTCAAGTTTCAAAATAGAACTATGTATAATTTGTGTTCCTACGATTATTTTGCATAATGAGCTTATAAATAAAATATTTTAAAACCCCTTGTTTCAAATGATCATTACAAAATATTTATATAATTATTTATGGTTTTAAAAGCCTCATTTAAAGTCCTTTCAAAAAAAAAAAAAAAAAACCTCATTTAAAGAGTAAATTTATTTATAGAATGTTATTCCAAAAGTCTGTTTGAGAGGAACTTGTGAACCTAATAAGTTTGATTTTCAACCAAACATGATTTCAAAACGAATATGTGATATTCCTATATCAATCCTATCATATTTCCCTCAACCCCTATATCAGTTTTTTTACCTAAGATCAGTCATTTAAGATTTAATAATTTCAAAAAGGTCAAATATACCCTTATAGTCGTGTATTAGCCTTGCCTAGGGTTTTGAGCCTATAAAAGCTTCATTACTCAATCCCTCCACTTGCTTCTTCATCTCTGCAGAAGAAAATCACCAAGGAAACTCCAAGCAATAGTAAGGCTTTTAATGATCATTTTCTTCTTCCTTTGCTTAACATCTCCATCTTCTTCCTCTATTCTTATTCTTTTCTCCATGAATGCTTATATTCCCTGTGTATGAATGTGTATGTCTGTGAATATAACCTTGGAATGGTTAAGAGGAGAAGATAGAGATCACCATTGAAGTAGGAGGAGGGATTCGTGCTTATAGGCTAAGAAGCTTGAGGTGTAACCCATGGACACCTAAAACCTATTAATTTGTATGAATGTGTTGTGAAATGTGAATATTTGTGGGGGTGCTCTAGTGATGATCTTAGTTGATAATATTTGATTTGTTTGATGTGTATATTGTTGTAATACTGATGTTTATATGAAGTAATGTTATTGTTGAGGTGTTGAGGTCATGCCAAGGTCTAGAAGTGGGATTCTGTTCCCCTCTCTGCCATTCTCGCAAGCTACGCCAACAGGCCACAAGGACCTGCGGGCATATCCTGTGAGAGGGAGCAGGGCTACTCGCAGGCCCTAAGGGCCCGTGGGGCTAGCCCTACGAGGTGGCAGGTCACGAGTTGCGGGGTTGGGAGCCTTGCCACTCAATGACCCAGCCTTGTGAGGTCCTGGCAGCGAGCTTTGATGCCCTGCTACCAATCTCGCGGGGGATGAGGGGCTCAGGTGGTTTTCGGGTGTACCTCCTTGACTATGGGGTCCAGCAACTTCGCGTTTGTGAGCCGGTTGAACCGTGGAGGTCTGGGTGCTTGATTTAATTAGTTACCTAAGATGAGATAAATTATTATCATCAAGCATGATATTTCCATGTGAAATGATATTATGATTAAGCTATGTGATTAAGCATGTTAATCCCTTGTGAAATGATATTATGATTTAGTTATGAGATTAAGCATGATATTCCTATGTGAAACGATATTACGATTAAGCTATGTGATTTAACTTGATATTCTCATTTGAAATGAAGTTGTAATATGAGCTATGTGAATGAGCATAATATTCCTACTTGAAATGAAATTATGAAGTGAATTATGTGATCAAGTATGATGTTCCTAGTTGATAGGAAATTATGAGATAAGCTACTTTCATGAGCATGAAATCCTTATTTAATGAGAGAATGGGATCATGAAATGATTTGCAATATTCATATTCGAAAATAGCACTAAATGTTGAAGTATGAGGATTACGAGAAAGAAAGTGAATGTTGAGCATTCTATTTTTGATACCAAAATGTCATGTTGAAAGTATGATGAATAGAATCATTTATGAGATTATTGTTTGTGTATTCATTTGCAACCTCATGCATATGTCTATGTTTACCAAACCACCTTATGATTGCATTAAAAAGACTATTTTCTTTTCATGAAAGCTTATGACGATGAGTATATGTATATTATAAATATATAACTCTTTTAAAATCTATATCTATATTCTAGTTTGATTTCATGTGCATATAAAGCCATATATGTCTCTTATTCACTATTTTCGGACCTATTATGAATAAAGGTTTTTAAAGATTATACCACCACTATTATATAAAGGGATCTAAGAAAACTATATATTTTTGGAGGATCCGATTGGACTGCAGTCCCTTCGGAAGAAAAGATGAGACAAAATGGTGAGATGAAATCTGGTAGAAAAATATCAGATTATGTAGAGAAGTGGCTTGGTAGAAAAAATCTCGGGCTTACTTTAGGGTTTGAGCTATTACTCGCTGGGCTTGGAATCCTAGTTAGGGTGTGTGCACACTTAAGGTGCCGGTCTTGATTCCACGTGTGATAGATGAGAAATGATGAGAAAAAAAGGGGGGCTTCGAGACATAATCCACATAGTGGTCACACACATGGTGATGGCTTCGCCCTCCCTTCATGTATGATTATGATGATGATGATGATGATGATGATGATGATGATGATGACGGTTATGATGAAAAGATTCCTCCCATATTATTATAAAAATGATTATTTTTGAATGATGATCCCAAAAAATGAAGTTTTGAGAAAGTTTATCTATACTTTGACAACAAGTTGCATTTTACTCTTGATATTTATTATGTTGGAAATGCTATTATGATATAAGAATATTGTTTACTTACTTTGGTGGTATACATGATTTTATTACGATTTACTATTCTTTTCAAGTCATTAAATTCCTCTTTACTCAAGCATTAAACCCTTTTCCATATATATTCATGAGCATGTGAGCATGAACTACGTGACTTATCTTGTAACCGAATAAGTTTATGTATGTAACCTCTTCAACGAGCATGTTATCTAGTATTGTATACCCATGAATCTATATGTTATCTAGTATTGTATATCCATGAATCTATATGTTATCTAGTATTGTATATCCATGAATCTATATGTTATCTAGTATTGTATATCCATGAATCTATATGTTATCTAGTATTGTATATCCATGAATCTATATGCTACTTGATGTTGCATAACGTGCTTATGTGTATCAAATCTATCTATTTTCCAATCTATATATGTATAAACTATTTTACAGGGTGGAGTGGTTTATACTTAGCATTTATGCTAATCATGTGTTTTCTACTTGTTTTACTTAACTCATTTTAGGATCCGCTTGATATGAGCCGAGAGTGCTAGAGGAGTTAGATTGAGTAGTCTCCATTTTGAATCTAGCACCTAGTTTGAACCTTTAGTACTATTTATGTTTTATAGAGCATATATTGTCTCTAATGTTTAGTATGCCTATTTAGATTCTTGTGGGTTTTGTATGGTGCCTAGACACCGGATCTGCAACCCTTATGTTTCATTTTAGGAATTATGAATATTTTGATTGATGACTTAGCCTGGTAGTTATCCCAGCATGGATACGGCAGTAGCATCCCTTATGTTTTTGGGGTTTATTCTATTGAATGATAATAGCTAGTTGTACATAATCCTATATTTATGTTTTAAGTTTTAATGCATTTAGCCTAGGCTCGTATGTGAATTTGGTGGTGTTACACACTAGCACAAGAGGAGGCTTTCTTGAGGCAAAGGGCCAAACAACATTAGTTAAAGGCGGCGGATCGAAATACTAAATTCTATCATAATATGCATCGGGTCGTAAGAAAAAAAGTGCAATTCTAAGGCTAAAGGATGAAGGAGGGAACAAGGTGGAGGGGGAAAGGATAGACCCTTTGGTGGTGAGGTATTACACGGATATATTTAACTCCTCTGGGGACCTTGGAGTCTTCTATGTTGATTCACTATAAGCAAAGATCACGGAGGCTCAGAACTCAAATCTTCTTCGTCCCTTTGAGCCCGATGAAATAAGTATAGCTCTTTTTTCCATAGGAACAAACAAGTTGCTTGGCCCTAAGGGTATGAATCTTTGTTTTTACTAACATTTCTAGGATATTCTAGAGAGGATGTTACAACTTTTGTGTTGAATTGTTTGAATGAGGTTTCTTTCCCAGTTGGGCTCAATGGTACAAATATTGTGCTTATCCCTAAGAAATTGATCCCACAAACTATGGCTGACTTAAGACTCATAACTATGTGTAACGTAGCTTATAAGATAATGGCGAAAGTGGTGGCTAAAATGATGAAACCTTTACTAGAATAAATTATTTATGAGTCCCAAAGTGTTTTTTTTTTTTTTTTTTTTTTGCATAGAAGGCTGATTATAGATAATATCCTGATGGCCTTTGAGGTGGGACACTTCCTTAGGAGGAAACAACTAGGTAAGGTGGGTTGGGCTGCTCTCAAATTGGATATGGCCAAAACGTATGATCGAATGTAATGGTCTTTCTTGAGACGTATGTTACAGGGGTTGGGTTTTGCCGAGAAGTAGATTGATATAGTTATGTTATGTGTCACGAGTGTGAGGTATAGGGTTCTGGTGAATGGAAGGCATAGTGAGATTATTACCCATTCACGTGGATTAAGGTAAGGAGACCTCTGCTCCTTATCTTTTATCATATGTGTTGAGAGTCTTTCCTTGCTACTACAAGATGCACATGTTAGGGTTTCTATCCATGGTTGTAGGGTGGCGCATGGGGCTCCAACCATATCTCATTTGTTCTTTCCTAATGACAAACCTATTATTCTTTAACGCCAATATGCAGGAAGCGATGGAAGTTAAAAAAAATGTTTACAAACGTATGAACTCTATTCAGACCAGGCGGTCAACTTTTACAAATCAAATATCTCTTTCAGTCAAAACACAAAGCCAGGGTAAGGGATGCAATGGTAGGGCTTTTTGGGGTAAAACAGATAGAGGATTTTGGAAACTATTTGGGTCTTCCTTTGGTAGTGGGCAAAAATAGGAAAGTAGTGTTTGGTTTTATTGAACAGAAGATTAGACACCGCTTTGGTTCGTGGAATAAAAAGTTGCTCTCAAAGGCTGAGAAGGAGGTTCTACTCAAAAGTGTGGCCCAAACAATGCCTACCTACACTATGAACATTTACCGGTTGCCCAAGATCTTGTGTGAGACACTAGAAAAACTAATGAACAGTTTTTGGTGGGGCTTTAAGGGAGGAGAGAGAGGAATTCATTAGTTGGCTTGGGATAAGTTGTGCCTGCCCAAATTCCATGGGAGGCTTAAATTTAAGCATTTTCAAGATTTCAACCTAGCTTTGCTTCGTAAACAAAGCTGGCGCTTGTTAACTAAACCCCAGACACTGGTGGCGCGTGTTTTTCAACCACAATACTTCCCCACAGGTTCTTTCTTGGAAGTCGAACTTGGCCCTAATCCAAGTTTTGCATGGAAAAGCACTATTGCATCCTAGGAGCTCATTCATAGCGGTAGTCAGGGGAGGGTAGGCAATGGTCTAGTCACGAGAGTGTGGGAAGACCCTTGGCTACCCAATGAAGCTAACCCCAAGGTGGTAACCACCCTTGAGCTTACACTATCGAGTTTACGCGTGGTTGACCTAATTCAACCTGGCTCACGAGGCTGGAATCATGAAATAATTGGGAACACCTTTGAGGCTAGAGATGTTGATATTATTCTCAGAACTCCCATCAACCCTGACCTAAATGATTTGTGGTATTGGCATAGTGACCCAAAAGAACTTATACAGTTTGCAATGGTTATAGGAAGCTCTATGGAGAGCTCTACCCATTGCACCCACCAACATGAAAGTTTGGAATCACATTTGGAAGTCAATTGCTCCACCAAAATGGAAGTTATTTTTATGGAGGGTAGTCACAAGCATCTTACCCACGATAAACAACCTCAGAAGAAGACATGTAGAGATACCGACCGTATGTGCGTTATGTGCTGGAGGGGAGGAAACGATCATACATTACTTATGCACTTGTCCTTTTGCTAGGTGTGTATGGTCTGCCTCATAGCTGACAATAGCTCCTGGTTACGCGGACGGCTTCCACTAGTGGATTGAGGAGCTGGTTGCAAGCATTGATACCTTGACCTTCACAAAATATGTGGGTATTGATCATGCAATTTGGAGGGCGATGAATCAGGCAGTATGGGAGGCGAGGGTCCGAGTTCCGGCTGTGGTTTCGAGGACGGTGGAGGTAGCTCGGTCAACGTATGTAAACATAGTTGCCTAATTATTTGTTCACGCTCAGTCAGCGATAGTAGATGCTGGAAATGGTGTAGGCTAGACTGCTAGCAATGGTACATCGGAGACGACTTAGAAATGCAGAGTTGACATGGTGCTTCATGAAGCTACGAGAATAGCTACTTTTGGCTATGTTTTAACAGCGCGAAATGTCTCTTTTGTGGCTGCCATTAATGGTCATTTATAGTGTACTTTATACCCTAAGATGGCAGAAGCATGTTGATAAGTGCCAAAGATACTACCTTTTGTGGGGTATTTAAGAGACATATTGTGCTATAAATGGATTCCTTTGAGCCTATGACATGCTTAGAATAGCTCATTTTGATTAAAGATAGGAACAAGGACTAATTGTGGTTGCAATTGTAGAAGATAGCAAAAGTTGTAATTTTCAGGGCGTTCTGGCGACAGTTCGGTAAAATGAGCATATCTTGAGCTAGGAGTGTCCAAATGAGGTGATTCAAGTGGCCATGGAATGGAAACTTCAAGGGCTACAACTTTCATGAAGAAAGCAATGGCAAAATCAGATCCACGAGATAGTCCACGCGTGGAACTGCTCGTGGAAAAAGTCCAGAGAGTTCCACGAGCAAGTCCACGTGTGGACGAGCTCGTGGATTAGATCAAGCGTGAGATTTTAAAGAGTTATTTGGAGGAAAGGCTATTTAAGTTAGTTTAGATCATTTGGTAGACATTTTAGCACTTAGAATTCATTTTATTTTCATATCTCCTCTCTCAATTGAGAGCTTAGATTAGGATTTGCTTTTGTTGAAGATCAAGCTTTGGATCTAGGTAACAATCTATTTTCAATTGCAATTTCTTATTTCAATTAGCTTTTGCATTTAATTTCATCTCTTGATCTCTTACACTTCAATCTTCTTTTGCTTTTGCTTTTCAATTCCAATTGATGAATAGTTAATCTCTTATTGGAGTTTGATGCTCCTAACTAGGATTTATGCATGATGTGATTTAAATTGTCCAATTGAATTGATGTTGTGGAATTATGTTTCAATTTCTCATGTGTGGATGATGTTGTGATGAGATTTGTGTCTATTGTTCGGGCGAGATAGGTAGAAAGAGGAAGGGAGTGGAGGTTGCGAGATATCGGACCTCCACAAGTTTTACTTGTCCACATTCCCGCCCTTAGTCCGGGAGGACGAGGTCCGGAAGGAGTGCTAGACCATGTGTTCGATTAAATGCCCCAACTGATTAAGGATGTGGGAGTCCAAGCGTGACGCCGCTTGGTGTTGGTACCTCTAACTTCCTTGAGTGAAATATGTTTGCATCCATCTATTCTAGCCTAAGTGAACCACATGCATAAGAACTAGTGAAGACATCCATCTCCTTGTTTTAATTGATTGCTTTACCTTTGCTTAGTTGTTCTTGTTGAAACCTTTACTTCATGTTTCCTTTTACTTTGGTTAATTCTTGCAACTCTTGATGACAAACCTCCTTAATGCCACGCACTTGACTTGACTCCAATTTGCCATCCTCAAGAGAACGACACTCGGGGAATTCATTCCTCGTTTACACCTCACCACTAAAATCTACTTCAACACATGTGCACTTAAGGAGGCCCTCACGTGGATAAATGATCACAGCTACATCAATGTTTGAGTTCAAGTAGATTGCATGAGTGTTTACACCGACCTTATGAAGGGCGGGGTAGATGTTCCTATGTTGAGACAGTCATTAGTGATTGCAAACGGTTATTAGAGTCTTTGGAGGTTGTGTGGTATGTTTTGTTCATAGAAGTTGTAATCAGTCCGCCCACATCTTAGCCAAGATGGAGGGGGCTCGTATTAATTGTCTTTCTTGGTTTGATGTACCTCAGGAGGATATTGTTTCGGTTGGTAAATTATACCATGGACCATGGTCTACTTTGCATTGTAAACCCTGATCCAAAAATAACCTTCTGTAATTGACACATTATGTACCTGCAGTTGACAGTTTCTGTACATGTAGCTATCATATTAAGTGTCAGCAATTATCAAGTTATTTGTTTACATGTACAGAAATTGTTAACTGTAGGTACATAATTTATTAACTAAAGGTGTTAGTACGTAAATTAATTAAAGTAATATAACTATAATCAAATTATTATAATTATATTTAGTTTACTGAATTTAGTATTTGGTTAATTTATTATTGGCATATGTTGGTTCAATTATTATTTAAAACATTATATTTCAGATGTGGGAAATGTGGGAGCTATTTCTATGGAGTGCCTGATTATGTTGATTAAAGGTTCCTGAAATTACTCAGCAAAGTGAGTGGTGGAGAAAATTCCTCATCAATGAACATAGTGGCTAACGTGAAGATCGTTAAAAAAATAACGGGTGGTTAACTCCTTAATTTGTGGAGATTACATAGGATGACTTTCCCTATTTTTAGGTGTCCAAGACCCTATAATTTAAATAGGGAACTATGTAAGGAAGGAAATTGAAGTTTCTAAAAAGGGAAATATATTAATATTATTTAGGAAGGTGCTGCACGGAAACCTCAAAACAGGGAAAGATTGGTGTACTATCTGGAGAAGTCAGCTCCACTTTATATTAGTACAAGATGTGTTAAAATCAAGATTGGTTACAATTTGTTTAATTGATAGAATTAGTTCAAACTGTACTTGTAAACTTTTTCATAGAGTTATTTTATGAGGTTAATGTTTAAATAGGCGGTAGACCTAGTTTTGTAATTCATTGAACCATATAATTGTAAAAACTAGTGGGTTGATCTTAAGTGAAAAAGATTTTAAGCGTGGCCCCGTAGATTAGGAGGTGTTCTCCAACTGCGTTATCAAATTCAGTTGTGTACTTATTTTGGCGCATCTTTTATTGCTTCATATTGTGTTACATATCTGCATTACATAATTTCAATTGGCATCAGACTAGTGTCGCTTAATTTGCTTGCAAGATTCTAGCGATACTCGATTGTTGTTTTACAGAATGGAAGAGGGTGCCTCAATCTCACGACCATCATTATTGAAAGGAGTAAGCAACTATATTGGAAGGCCAGGATGAAAACATTTATTAAATCATTGGATGAAGAATGTTGGCATGCAGTTGAAAATGCTTGGGCTCCACCCACCATTGAAAATTATTGATAGCTTGTGGATAGTTCTTTTTCTGTTGACACTACTCTTGAACTGATTCAAATACTCGTTGCTCGTTTCCCACTTAACTTCCCGCTCATAATAATAGCCCTATGTTCTTGATTCTCTACTTCTGCTACACATATTACACTTGAAATTTGTATGAAATATGATTGTTCCATCCTCTCCAAACACATTAACATTCCTACCAGTAAATACTTGACTTGATTACCTAGAAAAGGGCTACCCGGTAGGCAAATTATTGTGTGGACCATAAATATAAGGTACATTTTTATTATACTAAGAGTACATTATTTTTGTACTGAAGATACATTATTTCATAGTATATGTAAAATAATGTACTTTCAGTACTTAAATAATGTACTCTAAAATAATGTACTTAATGTACAAAAATAATGTGTTTTTATTATATTAAAAATGTAATTTTTATTTATGAGTCCACACAGCTGTGTGGACCATGGTCCATGGAATAATGATTGTACCTGGTGTCTGATCATCTACGGTTCAAAAGAATCCTAGAACAGCCCGAAGTGAAAGCTTTCTAGTGTAAAGCATTTCATTAACACTATTGTCATACCTACCTAGAAGAAAGCTACCCGGTGTCTGCTATGATTCAAAAGAATCCTAGAACAGTTCGGTGTGAAAGCTTTCTAGTGTAAATTGCTCCTTTTACTGGTTACCTGGAAGAGGGCTACCCAGTACTTAATATGGATCTAAAGGACCTGAGAAGATTCCGATGTGAAAGCTTTCCAGTGTTGTTATTTCCATGCTTGATCATTATACTTATGGGGCTCTCATGTTGATATATCTCTGATCTTATATCCTCCCTTTGTGACATTCTCAAATTTCAATATCTATTCACGTCTTATCAATTGCATGATCTTAGTTGAATATTCTTGCATTGTTCAATATATGCTGTTGTGGTTATATTACCTTTGGTTAATGTTTCTCAAAAGGGGAGACATGGTATGAGGGGGAGAACTTTGTTGAGTATGAATTGAGGGGGAGAACTTGTTGTGTATATTCCTATATGGGAGTTGTTTGATCAACATATGCCAAAGGGGGAGATTGTTAGTACGTAAATTAATTAAAGTAATATAATTATAATCAAATTATTATAATTTATTTATAATAAGTAATTTAGTATTTGGTTAATTTATGATTGGCAATTTAGCATATGTTGGTTCAATTATTATTTAAAATGTTGTATTTAAGATGTTGGAGATGTGTGAGCTATTTGTTGAGTGCCTGATTATGTTGATTAAAGGTTCCTGAAATTGCACAATAAAGTGAGTGGTGGAGAAAATTTCAATGGGTGGTTAGCTCCTTAATTTGTGGTGATTACATTGGATTCAATCCCTATTTATATGGGATGAGTTTCCCTATTTTTAGGTGTCCAATACCTTATAAATAGAAAAAAGTATAAGACTTTCGTACCGTCGTTATACCGTGGACCATGCACCATGGCTGATACTGCAGTTGTGTGAACGGAGACTACAATTGTGTTGAACTGATACTGCAGTTGTGTTTAAAGGGAACTGCAGTTGCGAGGAACAGAGGCCGTTTCATCCGTCTGAAACTGCAGTTGTGTTGAACTGATACTACCGTTGTGTTGAATGGATACTGCAGTTGTGTTGAACTGATACTGCAGTGTGTTGAACAGATGAAACGACCTCTGTTCTGCGCAACTGCAGTTCCCTTTCAACACAACTGCAGCATCAGTTCAACACAACTGCAGTATCCGTTCAATACAACTGCAGTATTAATCATGACCATGGTCCACAATGCAGGACCATGGTCCACAATATAATTTCCTGACTTTCGTAAGCTTCGTTGTATACATGCATTGTATGCTTAAATTTTTAAAATATAAAAGTTTATTCAGTTCCTTTCTAAACTTAGAGCTGGTCTCTATGAGAGTGTGACCAACAACTAATAATTAATTGAAAAATAAAATAAAATAATTATTTGTAATAATAAATATAAATATAATAGATTGTCATGTTCTGATCGCATTAAATGTTTTGTAATATAACGCGATTCAATAGGACAAGGTAGAAAATTATATATTAATAGCATCTTATTTGCATGACAAAGAATGATATTCTGTGGTCGTTGGGTAGTGAAATAGTGCTTTCATCATCAGGTACTCCATTGCGATGGTCTATTTCAATAGGAATTGTCGCCTTTCTTCTACTGTCTCCATCTTTCTCCTCAGTCCTCATCCAACTTTGACTGTTTCCTCCAAATTCAACAGATACAATGAAACGCAAGCATATATATATATATATCTAGGCTTGCATTAAGTGAGAAACCACCCCTTAATGAGAATATGTGAAGTACTATATGATCAAAACAAACAATCTAATATTCCAAGCACACAATAAACACAATCTATTCTAGAGTACGTATAGTAACATTATGGTAATTTTTTGTAAGTTAATTTTTTTAAAAATGACTATCTGAGTCTGGAACAGGGCAGTTCTAGAGGCAAATGGTCATTTTTATATATAAAAAAATACCATCTGCCTCCGGAACTGTCCAGTTCGAGACGTAGATAGTCAGGGCCGGTCCTGAGCACGGGCAGGCTGGGCGACCGCCCAGGGCCCCATGCTAGAAGGGGCCCATTCATATATATGTATATGTATACATATATATTATAAAGAAAACAATCCAATGGGGTAGCTCAAGTGGTAAGTGAGCTCTCTTTATAAGGGAGAATGTGGGTTTGATTCCCCTCTAAAGATTGAGGAAAACTTTTTAAAAATATTCAGTGTTTTCTTTTTTTTTTTTTCTTTAACATAGCTAATATAATCACAAAGAGGGGATATAAATAAATTTAAAAAAAAAACAAAATAATCTAATGAAAATTTGAAACAATCTAAAGAAAATAAATGTATTTCATGTTATTTGAGATTATTATTTTTTAGTATTATTAAATTTTAATTTTAATTTTTTATATAGGGCCCATTTTTTTTAATTTCGCCCAGGGCCTCCAAAATGTTTGGACCGGCCCTGTAGATAGTATATTACAAAAATAAAAATAAAACAAATACCATCTGCCTCTAGGAAACTATGGACGCAGATAGTCTTGACTATTTGCGTCCGGGCTTTTTCGGACGCAGATAGTCCTCAACTCCGGACGGAGATGAGATATTTTGTACTAGTGGAGGGCCATGCTCTCATTTGATTCTACCCGTACATACATGCATACATGCATGCATACATACATACATACATACAAACATATATGTCTGTATATATACATGGTTAAGGTGAGAACAAACTTCTAAGTAAAAATGAACTAATTAGATCCATGTGTTTGAGTTGGTCAACAATTAAAGATTACTTTTAAACATAAGGATCTTCTCAAAAAAAAAAAAAAAAGAAGAGGTGGTATAATTAATTTTATAAATATCGTAAATTTGAAAGTTTTTAATAATTACAAAATTCATTATATACTTTTTTCACTAAAACTCTCAATCATTGATGAACTCCTAAGGGCAGCTATGATATCTCTCTCTCTCATATATATATATATATATATATATATATATATATATATATATATATATATATGCGAAAATAGCATATTTGGTCCTTGAATTATATCCAAATAGACATCTCTATTCCTCAATTATGGCCATATTTTTTTACCGCTCCGTTATGAGCAAAGTGATACGTTTGGTCCCTGATATTTGCACATATGGGGATGTGGAAATAACCAACTTGCAAACCTAAATCATTATTTAAAAACGAATTTAACATCTCGGGAAATTATACTTAGATCACTTATCACAAAATACGATTTTTTTCTTCAAAATTAATTGATAATAAATTACCGAATAATTTATGTTGTAGGTAGCTATCAAGTTAAGATCAAACATGCACTACTACGTCAAAGGGTTATAGCAGTGTAGATGCCACTTTATTTTATCATACTTAGGTAATAGTCAATGTCATGCTTCAACCTACCTACTAATGCTGGACTAGATTTTCCACCCAACAAAAACTATAATACACATTCAATATATCAAACACCGCACCTATCTAAACTAACATATAATATAATTGTGGTGTAAATTGATACCGTAGTTGATATTGAATCAACGCAAGTTTTATATTAATAATTAATAAACATACAAGTCAATTCAAATGACAATCAATTCAATTAACTTATATCTTGCCACATGGGTATATATATATATATATATATCTCTTGCCATATAGAACAATGGTATTAATTAGTAGTGTACGTAGGTATAGAGCTAGGGAGAAATGAAACGAAATGAAGTATGAAACTCACTATCAAAGAAATGGGAGGCAGGTGGGTTGGTGTCGGGCGGGCGGTCCCGTCCGGTCTGCGGTGGGGCTGGACTGTGGCGGTTATGGAATGGGGGCCCACACAACACAAGCAGAAAGAGAGGAGGAGGAGCAGCCTGCATGGGCATGGCCTAATTTGCTTTTCCATGTCTCCACATCGTTTGTCATTTTCCCGTTTCTTTATTTACTTGTTTTTGGGATGAGATGAGAGAAGAGCTAGCTAGGGTATAGAGGAAGAATGCGACATAGACTTGAGAAGGTGTTGGTGTCCCTCATGTGAACAAACTCAGGCATGGGTTGCAAAACATTAATCATTTAATTTGTTCTACCTCACTCCGATCCCTTTCCATTTCAACTAATTGTTTTTCATTTTGAATTTGATTTTTCTTTTTTTGTCGCTTTCCATAGTGGGAATAATCAGAATTTTCAACCACGTACTGAAAAGTAATCAAAAATTCGAATTAATCAGATATCTATTCAACATTTGTTTAGATGGCCAATTAAATCTAACATCCTGCTATCTAAATGTGACATCCATCTAAGTATTTAAAAAACAAATTAAAATTATTTTGCATGCTATTATTACCATCCACTAGTCTAGATTAGAGACCACCAACAATATAATTGTCCTCATAAACATTGATTGGTGTGCTCATGGTTGACGGTGAGAAAATATTACGTGAACTCTCATTCTTTACTCCCAACTTTTACTCTGATCTTACCCTCAAAATCTTGATGTTGACATTTTATCGAGACTCACTTAAAAAAATAAAATTAACGTATTAGTAGTGGCTACATTATAAGTAAAGGGAATAAGACTTGGGAATACATGTAATATGTAGTATAACTCTTGTTGGTGTAACAAATGAATTATAGTAATGATTTATCTTCCTTTCTACGACTTTGACAGACGCTTTAATTTGCACTCAAGTGCATATATTGAAATATTAGTGGGTTAGTTGTTGAATTGGTTTATAATTTGTGTGGTAAGTTTTAGGCCGGTGAACGTAACAGAGAACTCTCCTACATACTCCTGTATACAAGAACCATGTGAATGAAGGTTCTTGGTTCAGATGTCAGACAACACACACTCTTACGTTATCTCAACAACATAAATATGTGCACGCATGAGGGAGGGTGCAATTGGTTCGCTGCTGGCCTGGGGCATTATGAGAGAGAGAGATATATCTCAGAGAATTTAAAATCACAGTGATCGAGTCAAGTTAGCTAAGGATACAAACTTGTAATCACAAGATTACAAGTTTGAGTTTCAGCCTCCTTAATTTGAGCTGGTTAGCTATGAACAATCTAAGCTGGTTTACTTCCTTATTATTCTTTGCCAGCTAGGGACAGGCTTGATTTACCTTCGAAAATGGCAGTGGTCCTGGAAATGGCAATTGGCAGAACAGCATGGATCGATCATTATATTCAGCACTTGGAGCATTGCATGTTGATAACGTGAAGATAGATCACAGATGAGAGGTGAATGGTGCAATAAGTTGCATGGCATGGGAGGACCACACTGCAAGTATAAGCAGCATTAGATTGATGAGATGAACCTAGATACAAAACCTAACCTAACCATGCATTATATTGCATGGACACTTCTTCATTCCCATCTCATCAATTTATCCGAGTCAATTAAGTCAAGAACGTACAAGTAGCTATCACAAGGCTTTGCAGAATTGCAGCGACGAAATCGGTAGTATTTGAAGATAGGGGACGGACTAGAGGATAGATTCTGCTCAGATTTTTTCTTGATATATTATTTTTTTAGAGTCAATGGGATTCAAATCTATGGTCTACTATATGGGAAAACACAATTACGTCAGAGCTTATGACTCTGTTTGGCAGAGCTTATTTAGGAGCTTATAGCTTATTTTAAGCTACTAATAAGTTATAAGCTCTGTTTAGTGATGTTCCTAAAATAAGCTAGTAGCTTAAAATAAGAGCTTATTTTTGAACGCTACTTAAGGTAGCGTTTCAAAATAAGCTAGTAGCTTCCTAACTTTTTTTTCCATTTTTAACCTTATTATTTTAAAGAAATGACATCCTTTACCCTTTCCAATTAAAACCTTTTTGGCTAAACCTTTTTGGCTTTTTCTCTTCAATATGTTTGGTTGTAATTTCAATTTGACATTTGTGTTTGAACATTAATTTTTGTATGAACTAATCTTATGAATTATAAACATTTTGTTTTACTTTATATGTTTTCAAATATATGTTCTTACTTTATATTTTATTAAATATATTGATTTCACTATTTTATATTTTAATATATAAACAAACCTATTTAAATTTAAAATTATTCAAATTGTATGAATATGCCCTTTTTAGTCTTTTTACATTTATCACTTATCAAAAAGCTAATTTTACCAAACACTTTTAAGCATAACAGCTAGTTTAACAGCTCTTCAGATTTCAGCTTCGAGCTTATAGCTTTTCAGTTTTCAGCTACTTTTCAGCTTTCAGCTACCTTTTCAGCTAGGTTTGCCAAACATAGCCTATCTCTCCTAGCTTTACTAGCTTTTTGCTCTACCATCAATGTTTAATACTTTTCCCATTGGATTCGTCCATGATATCCGAAATTCACACTTAGTTTGAAATTAAAAACGTAACAATTGACATTTTTATTCTACCATATATATATGTACCCCTAGCTAAAATCTGTCTATAGTAAATAGGAAATCATTTTTTAATTTAAGAAAACACTAATATTTATAATAATGAAATACGGAGTATTATTTAGAATCACAATTAAGTTCAGAATTTTAATCACTTTTGGTTTGTATATATATTAGTACAGTTATCGACATTGTTATTAAATAAAATACAATATAGTAGTAATTAATAGCTTAGTTAGCTTAGGTTAATAATTAGTTGGAAGGAAAAAATTCTTAATTAAAAGCTTTAGTTCGCCCTGTTTGATAGCATAGTTAATTTATCAACCAATTTTGACTTATTTGACCACTATTAGTCGTTTTGTTTGGTTAAACAACTAATATAAGTGATTAATTAACTTTTTGAAACAGTTTATTCGAGCAAAAAAGAAGATTTTTCAAAGCAATTTTTTTCGAGCAGCATTTTAAGAAAATCATTTTGCATGTAATCAGCTATCAATTAACAGCTAATTTATCAAACATTTCTCTACAATCAGCTAATGCTATGAACTAGTCAAACCTACTAACTCAATCAGCTATCAGCTAACAATTATTTATCAAACACCCCCATTGTCCTTTAGCTAGCTACTTAGACACGGGAGACTTGGACAAATTTGAATGTCAATTTTTGAAACCAAAAAATACATGTAAGGGCATGGGTGGCCGACTAGGTGAAAGTGCAATTTAGTGGTCCTTTAATTTGGAGTGTAGACCTGCCTGAGTTGACCACCAATAGTCAGTCAACACTCAGCTTAAAGCTAGCTAGCTAGCTAGCTTAATTGGCTTTATATATAATATAGGACCACAGTACATGGACGAAATTAAATCCTCTGCATTCTTCCCCATTTCCAGAAAGGGTTTTCCCTCAACCAGCTGGTCCAACAAGCTGATCGAAACCCTAAAGACGACGATAGCAACTAAACACAACTCAAGTGTATGCATGTCGGCACATAACAGAAAATTTTGGTAAGGAGAACAAATAATTAATGCCTTTTTTAAGTTATTGAAGTCAATTGATATAAACGTTTGGGTTACACTTGTGTGAGACCGTCTCACGGATCCTTATTCGTGAGACGAGTCGGGTCGGATCAAAGCACCATGCAAATGTCATACTTTTATGTGCAAATATTATACTTATATGCTCAAATATAACACTAATCAAAAATACAATTTTTATTACTTATAAGAGAAAAAGTAATACATTTTTCATAATAATTAATGTTGACAAATGCCCTTTACATATAAGGACAAATATAATACTTTTGAGGAAAAATGTAATACTTTTAAATTGAAATGTAAAAGTATTGTATTTTCATTTAAAAGTATTACATTTACCCTTATAAGTAACAAAAATTTTATTCCTGATTAGTATTACATTTGAGCATATAAGTATGACATTTATGCATATAAGTGTTACATTTGCATCTTGACCCGACCCGACCCGACCTGTCTCATGGTGAGACGGTCTCACACAAGTTTTTGCCTAAACATTTTAGTTCACGTACCAATAGTTATATCATGAACCCGACTTCACCTTGTAAGATGGATCTATCACAATTTACATATTGAATGCTCACAATTCAAATTGTGAACATTCAGTACGTAATTGTGAACATTCAGTAAATTGTGTATTTTGAACCCAAGTCCACAGAATAATGATCGAACAGAACAATCTTGGATGTGATTAAGTAGAAGCACTACAAGAATGAAGACATTTAGTGACAAATCTTTTGTGACACTTTATAATTTAGTCACAAATAATACACTTTTTGTGACCAAAAAAATAATTCGACACTATTATGTGGGATAATTGTGATAACCTTTTTTTAGTCACTGATAGTATGGTAATTGTGACAAGTAAGTATTTGTTACCAGTAAGTTCTCACTATTACTAGAATAATAGTGTCGTAACATACGTTGTCACTATTTGTTGTCACTAAATGTATGTGCATTTTGGCGGCATTATAATTATGACGGGAACGAATGTAGTTGTGACAAAATATAATGTGGACACAAATATTAATACTTTTTGTGACAAATAGTTGTTTGTCACTCTTGTTTATAATATTTGTGACAACATATTTTGTCAATAAAAATAGAATTGGTTAGTACCATTATAAATGACAAACAATTGTGAGAAAAAACATACCATTGTCACTAATATTGTCATTTTTTGTGATGAAATTGTTACAAATATTTGTGATGCTCTATAATTCCGTAACAAAGATTACTAAATTGTGACAATAATTGTGTTGATTTCAAATTTTCACTAGTTTACGATAATTCTGCAAAATAATTAGTTATTACTAAAAATGTCATTCCTAGGGATTGCTTAATCATTCAAAATTTATTAAATGAACTGGATAAGTACCCTAACACCAATAGTCAATTATTTGTACATTAAGAATCATCCAATGTAGCACAATATTTACAATATGGTTATATAAAATATATAATATAAAATACATTTATATAATAAAAATTTGGTTATGCACCAATTAATCGAATTAGTTAAAGTATAATTTAGTTCGATTGATTAAGCTAAGTAACAATTTCTCAAAATAAAAACTCAATTAATTGAATTATTACTCCTAACGACAATATTATATTATTTGTACATTAAGAGTTATTCTCTTAGTATAATTTTGGTACAAGATGGTTGTATCAAATCAAATCAAATATATAATATAATAATAATAATAATAATAATAATAATAATATTTAAAAAAAAAATGTGATGTGGGATCAAATTGATCCCACATCGAAAGAAATAAAGAAGAGGGCGTTGAGCTCCCTCATTAAAAGGGGAGCTCAACGCCCCCTTATACTGCACATCCAATTCAATGAAGCCTCAGACTTCATTATTAATGAAGCCTGAGGCTTCTAAGCATCATTTAAAAAAAAATAAAAATAAAAATATTAAAGATGTTTTGGATATTTGCATAAAATATTAAGAAGAAATGATGTTAAAAAGAATATTTGTTACTATGTTTGTTGTCACAATAAATTAATTATTCGTAATTTTTTTGTCACTGATAATCATTTTTGCGTCAAAAACAATTCTCACAAATAAGTATAATTATTGTGACTACAGTATTGTCATAATAAAATAATTAATTGAAACAATTTTAGTTGTCACTAATTAATTTTTTGTAATAACATATTACGTCACAAATTGTACATTTATTGTGACCACTATTGCTATCACTCAAAAACTATTAGTGTACGTAAACATTGTCACAAAATCTTAAGTAATTGTGACAACTTTTCAAAAGTCAGTCACTACTACAATAGTGACGGAGGATATAGTGACAACTTCAAAAATTGGTCACTAATTTCAATAGTGACCAAAATCAATAGTTTTGGTGATAACTTCTATTGTCACTAAATCTGAAATTTCTTGTAGTGAAGGAACTCATCTTTAATCAAAGGTTAAGAGTTCGATCATTGATTTTTAGTATGAAGCAACTTTACATTTTCAAGTTAATTATCTCATCCAAGTACTTATAATTCAGCGAGTAATTAATCACTATATTCTACAGTAAAAACTTTAGGTCACACACAAAAAATATCGAACAGCACGCATCACAATGCGTCCCATGGCCTGCATTATCATTTTCATCATCACAAAATAAAATTACGATCACAAAATACGAGAACAAGATGCCCAAGGTAGCAGTCATGATTAGTTTTCTTTGTCCGAATCCGGTTAAAACGGTGATATAATATTTTCACATACATTTTATTTCAACAGAAATATTTCAATTAATATCTATTTTGAGTCACTACATATAAACTTTTTCCTAATACCATATTAAAAATAAAAATAAAAAAACAAATTCCAATCATTATACGATGGAGCATGATTCACATTACAAGTTAGGTTGTTAACATAAGATTTATTTTTAATACTAAAATTCATTTTTAATACGTTAAATGTTCACTTTTTTAAGATTCATTATTTGTATGTTGAAGATCTATTTTTAAGCATGCTACCTAAAAATAAATTTTCGATATATTAAAAATATTTTTTTAGTATATTAAAAATGAATACTTATTTGTTATTTATATTACGTGTAAATCATAGTTCACAGTATAATTTGCCCCCAAACTCCTGAGTTTTAATTCGAATAAAATCTAGCTTTAGTATGAACTATTTAACTTAGCTAAGTAAATAGGGTATATACGTTGAGATAAATAGATAGATATTAAACAGAATATAATAATGAATAGAATTGTAGTGGCGAAAACAAGTGAGTAAATCCCCTTTCAAGCATTGCTTGTGTTGAAACACATCCTCAACCCCCATTCATATATGTATGTATATAAACAAATAGGTTCAAATGCGGCACAACTCTTTCGTGAGGTGGTGTGGACACATCTTGAACATTGTTAGTGGTGACATTTTGGTAATTTAATTTTCTGCATCATGTCTATTTCGGTGGTGTATTAAGTGTTGAGGTGTAGTGCACTTGTGATTGTGTGAATGCTCTGTGTTGTACTTTTGAGTGAATTGTGGTGTACCACATAGTGCTGGTCTATGGTGCACTAATGATAAAAAATGTGGTGGCATTTTGATAGTTTCCTGCACTATGTATATTTTGGCGGTGCACTAAGTACTGGGGTGTAGTGCACTTATGAGTGATCTGTGGTGCACTTATAAGTGATCTGTGGTGTACCACAAAATGCTGGTTTGTGGTGCACTAATGAAAAAATACGGTGGCATTTTGATAATTTCTTTCCCCATGTATATTTCGGTGGTGCACTTAGCGTTGGGATGTGGTGCACCTATGTGTGTCCTGTAATGCACCAGGTTGCACAACCGCACAAGAAGTGTTATATATATATATATGCAGGATCAAATGAAAATAGAGTCCTATAAAAGTGAGAACTGATCTCAATCGTCAATTAGTGTTCATCAATGATTAAAGGTTTTAGTAAAAAATAAATAAATAATAAATAAACGAGGTCAATTTTAAAATTAATAAGAACGAGATTCATTTTATAATTATTGCGAACTTAAAAATTTTGTAATGATAAAATTTTCTAATTACCTTATGGTTTGATAGTATTATTATTACCTTTTTAAATAGAAGGTCACAAGTTCGAGTCTCATCCTAATTCAGAGGTTGGCATATTATGTAGAACTACTATAGACATTGGCGGAGCAACAATGGCGGACCAACACATATAATGTATATATATTTATTATACTAATAGTTAAACAAAGGTTAAGGTGGCTTAGATGGTAAGGCCAAAATGTAGCATGATGAAATGGGCAGTGTTCAAACCCTTACAAGCTTCAATATATTTTTGCTTTCAATTGTATTTTTTATTCTGAGGGATTTGTGGTTTATATATATATATATATAAAGCTTCCAATTGTATTTTTTTTATCAAATTAATTATGTTTTATATTTTGTTTTAAATATTTGTTATCTTAATGTATTTGATTTTTCATCACTAGTCAACAATATTTATGACTCTGTATCTAAGTTTTTTATTTTTTATTTTCAAAATATCTCGTTAATTTTAATCTTTTGCCGGTTCGCCCCACCGGAGAAAATTTCTGGCTCCGCCACTGACTATAGATATGATTTTAAAGTACAAGTAACGCATCCTAATTCAAAAGTTGGCATATTATGTGGAACAACTACTATAGATAGGATTTTAAAACCCTATATGTAGTGCAAGTCTACAAATAACTAGTACAAGTAAAATCACTATAAAGTACTATATAGTGCAAGTATAATTAACTTTCACATTCGGTACAATTAATTATAATGTTTAATTTCACTCTATAGTATAGTTACTTACCCTTTGAATTCCAATTATTTTTCCCTCACTAGTTTAAATTCAATACAATTAATTATAATGTTTAATTGCACTCTATAGTTACTTACACTTTGAATTCCAATTATTTTTCCCTCACTGGATTAAAGCCTTTAGATCTTTCTAGATCGGTAACTATGATTAGTTCTTAATTCTCTCAGCATATTCTTATTTGATCTGTGTATCATATACACACACCAACATAAACAAACAAAAATCAATGGATGGAAAATGTTTTCATCGTCATAGAAACAAGCTTTAAAAAGTACTAAGTACTCCGAATCTTTTACAACTCAATAAATATACAAAAATAAATCTACTTGAAACAATAGGGAAGGTTTAACTGTTCAGTTTACAGGCCTCGTGAAAATAGAATCACCAAAAAAGGAGAGACTGGAACAAGGATTATTATTAAAAGTAGCATATACAAACACATAATCTGTCCTTTATTGATAGAAATCAAATCACTAATAAGTGAAATGGATAGATATTAAATAATGGAATGCCTTCTCAAACAAGATTTATTGTAAAGGAGACGTAAGGATGCACCTCCGCATCACCTCCGAAAGCACCAACAGCTCCTTCATCCTCAGTTTTCCAGTAGGTGCTGCAATTCATAGAAGAGGATTTTAACAGGTCAATGGTGAACAGAACGACATTATGATCAAAGTAATTAGTCAATCAAAAACATAGGTTCATTGAATTGAATTGGGGGGGGGGGGGGGGGG
>NC_044919.1:22935743-22947863 GCF_003576645.1 Ipomoea triloba | reverse complement strand
GGGGGGGGGGGGGGGGGGGGGGGGGGGGGGGGGGCATCAAGCCCCTATATGCTTCTGCTCAATGATTAAGCAATGTTACTTTAGGGTCCATTTGGAAAGCAGAAAAATGACTTCCGTAAAATATTTTCTACAAAACATTTTCCTTTCCCATGTTTGGTTGCGTTATGAAAAACTGTCTTGGTGTGTTTGGTTATTTTTTGGAAAATAAGTGGAAAATAAGTAGAATTGTAATTATATATTTTATTATTTTATTTAAAATATAAAATAATATAAAAATATATAAAATAATACTCCATAATATTTATTATAAAAGAAAGAAACAAAAACAAAAACAAAAACAAAACAAAAAAAAAAAAACAAAAAACAAAGGTCCGACTGGCGGAAACCAGTCCGCCGGAATGGGTGAGATGGCCATTTTGGTTGAGAACATGCGGAATGGCCATTTTGGCCATTCCGGAAAATGACTTACAGAATGTTTCCGTAAGTCCGGAAAAATGAACTGATTTTCCTTGGTCAACAGAAAACATTTTCCGTTGACCGTATTTTCCGAACGTTACCAAACACTGAAAACTCGGAAAACATTTTCCGGGAATCATTTTTCGGGTTACCAAACACACCCTTTTGGCCACTTCGGGTAAGAAAGTAAACAATTTAGCTCACATTCAATAAAATTGGTTTCTCTTGAGCCACCAGTTTATTTCATTTGTTCTCCAACAAACTCACTTGAGTTCAGATTAATCTTTTTTGTTATAGTAGCAACAGAAAGATGAACAAGACAATAATACCTGTTTGAACTGTCACAGAGTGACTCCAGAATTGACCGCACTTTCTTCTCACTTTTCACCGATGGTGATAAGACAACAGACTGAAACGCATTCAAATAGGTCAATATGCGAAAATACTTTTAAGAAATAAACAAATAAAAGCATATGCATGTGCAGTGACGAGAATATTTTAAAAGCAAATTGTGTAACTATTACCAAGAAGGATGGAGGTAAGCCATATCTCAGAATGCTTTCAGCAAAGACACGTACAGCACAAAAGTGCATCCAGGAGCTGAAAACCTGCAGGAGAACCATAGAATGACATAACTCAAATCAAAATATTTAAATGGAGCAAAAAAGTCTGAAGTTCTGAACATTTGACAACTTGCAAATATGATAAGCAAACCTATAAAATAACAAAATAACAAAATATCAATTCCATCTGCAGCTATAAGAGCAGGAAGGTAAACACATATTATCTTCGATACTGACTTTACTTATCTTTAACTATGCAGTAAAGCACAACATAGAATGCTCATTCAATTTACAAGCACATCTAGAAAGGTCAACTACTCAGTGAAAAATTAACTACCAATTTGGTCCCTTGACTATAAAAAAATTTACCAATTTGGTCTCTTGACTATAGAAAAATGCAAAATAAACGGAGGACCAAATCGGTTAAAATTTTCAAAGTCGAGGGACTTAATTGGGTACGAAAAATTGTCGAGGACCAAATTGGTAATTTCGGAATAGTCGAAGGACCATTTCGGTAATACACTCACTTTAAAAACACTACAAACTCATAAACAGGAGCTTATAGAAAACAAAAACAAAAACATACTTATTTCTTAAAACTACTGGACTCCTCTATATCATTCTCACATGCCACAGCCACAGTCCAACCAAATGAAGGATACAGATCCACAAGTATCATTTAATCTAAGTTAATCCAAGTTCACACCATCATTAAAGGCAACTTTAAAATATTTAACATCACAATGTCCCCATCTTATCTGCCTTGCATGCATCATTGCAGAACTACACCTCCAAAATATTAAAATTGTTCAATTTCAAATAGTTTGAAAGCTCCCCTTTTATGTAAACCCACTTTCCTTCAATCAAATGTCAAACAGCCAGTAGAGCATGGTTTCAGTTTCAATTATGAGAAATTGCATATATATAGGTCTCTCACAGGCCCAATTTCTGAGACCACTTGCAATACTTGGATGATTAAAAACATGATAAAGCCCAAGGTTATTGAAAATTGAGGATGAAAATTGAAATCTCAATGCCCAAAGTAGAGCACGAAAAGAAACAGTTTCCTAAATAGAAGAGAATACATCCAAAAATAATAATACTCTATATAATTCAGATACCAAAGAAAATATAATGGCAAGCAATATAGGACATGCAAAAAGAACCAATTAACGTGTTTTTTTAAAGGAAATGGATATCTAGTGAAATACAAAGGACAAACAATCCAAGCCTTTTCTAAAGGGAATGGATATCATTTCTTTTTCTTTCTTTTTTTAAATAAGAAGATAATGGTGGATTGTAAAGTTTATTCTATAAACTATAAACTCCTTGACTATAGTAAATGAGATAAATGACCCATTCCCTCTATTAACTAAAAGCAATTGTGTGTGTCCATATGCTGATGAACACAAGTATGTCCAAAGCAATTTTAAAGTTATTTTCAAAAAGTCTTGGTTGCACCGTTGCAGCATGGTCCATTTTAATAAATATAAGAGACAAGCATTCTGCAAGATCTTTAACTGCTAACTAGGAAGCAATCAAATTCTATTAGAATGCCTAAGAGACAGCAACAGCCAGCACATTAGGAGCATAGTGGAAGCCAGCAACAGCCTTAACAAATGAGTGTATTTTGCACCCTTTCTTGATAAAGGATATAGTAATTAGTAAAGGGACGTTTTGCTTTAAACTGAGTTTACAGAAAACAGTTGGGAACTCTGCTTGTTACAAAATTTATGAAATTAGAATCAAATGAAAAGAATAAATTTTTAAAGTGCGGAACCTTGTTCTCTTCTCCCTTTCACAGGAATGCAGAACAAAAAGGAAAAAGAAAAGTGAGTACCTCGAACATGGGTGCAGGCGTAAGTATGCAGTATGATATAAACAAAATGAATTTAATTTCAAAGTGAATGCCTTGCTAACAGAGAAGCAAACTAAAGTACAAAGCAAAGAAGAATTTAACGGTTGTCTTTGACTGAGTTAGAAGCATATCATAAGCCTCAAATAGTTCCCAACTTCAATGAAAAAGTAGATGAACTGGCTCGAAAATCATATACATCATATTTATAATATTGTTTTCAGAGCCATGGTATCAGAATCCTATAATACTTAGAAATTGGTGTCTCAACTGATATGCTGAATCCTGCTCAATAAACAAATTCCAAATCAAAATTGAACTAGAAATCCAGTCAGAATGTCAGATGCAGAAAACTCAAGCTTATGTTGAGCTCTAGGTCTTTGGCTCAATAGCCTCAAATAGATAGCAAACCTAGTTTTATGGTCCACTTTGGGTAGTCCCCAAATAATTTCCACTTAAATAAAAAGGAAAAAAAATTCCTCGTACTTCTTAGTGTTAATGGGGCAATAATCTACAATACGCATTAACGCATACGCCCATACTTTATTTGTAATCCATTAGAAGTTGACTCATAATTTATAAACCCTAACAATGGGTAAAAAAAAAAAGAAGATTAGGCATTGACTCAATTAGATTCTAAAGAAGTAAAGAGTAATGATGTCCAGGTGTTATCCTAGTTCTCTAACAAATTCATCTGTAATGCTCAATAGGAAGTATCACGATGCCAATGGAGAATATTTCCCTAAACTGTTCTCTGAAAAGAATGCTGTACCTTCTAAATCTGTGGCAAATACTCGCTGTAATAACTTGTAAGATTTAAGTTTCAACACTATTACATATCCAAAACTCTAACAACTGTTTAGATTTAAATTTAAACAAAAAGCTAGTTGACAAGGACATGCCATGGGTTGTAGATTTTCAAGAATTCACTAGAAACCAATACATGGAGCATGCAAGCAGATAGATAATATGTTCAACACCAGTAGCCTGTGATTGTCCATTAAAGTTCTAGCTATAGAATAAATCAATTGTACATGTGGATTTAGACACTTTACGGAGAAGCCAAAATTTCATCCAATAGGGTCATATTTTTGTTCTCCCTTCTATCATATAATCCCATCTTCCCCTTCGGATAGTTGTATAATGGTTTTGTCGGATTGCTTGTTAGCTAGCCGGTTCTTTCATAACGACATCCTTGTTTAACTATAAAGGAGTTCCAATGCATTTATACATTGAACTATTTGTTAAATTTTTTAGAATTTTAACTTTTAATTTATTGTTAATTGGCTATTATAATTTCATTTTTTTAAACTTAGGATCGGCATCCAATCCGCAAAATCCACCATTGGCGGATTGGATTGGATTGGACGCTCACCCTTAGCAGATGCAGATGGGAAATTCCAAATCCACCTTTGCAGGATTGGACACAAATTCACCCCAAATCTTCTACACAAACACCCTTTAATTCTGCATATAGAAAGCAGGTCGGTGGGTATTGTTATTCCTAAACACATATAGGTCAATAGTTTGATTCAGTTTCTCTGTCCTTGACATATTGTTTCCAGATTATGCATTTAAATTGTGACTAAAATGAATAATTTGAAAATCATTTTCAAAAACAAAGAAACTGAGACTGAGACAAGATCTATTTATCAAAAGTATGGAAACCCACTACCCAGGCAAGCTCTGGGAAAGCTGTTTCTGATTTATCACCCAACGGAACACTAAACATCTGTCTATTTAATAAAACCAAAATAGAGATTAAAATTAGATATTTAGAGATCAAGTCCAATTTAGAGAAGATTATAATTGTCATCAAGTTAGGTACCTCCCCATAACTGGTATAGCACCATTGCAAAAGAGAGCTTCGGAATGTTTCTTGGTCCTGCATCAGTTTTTCCAGCTCCTGTTTCCGACTTTCATGTGTTTCAGGATTATACTCAAAATCACGAATCTGAACCACAAAAGGAATGAGACAATGTCTGTACTAATCAATATTTTACCCATAAAGCATAATTTTTCCAACATTGTTTACTAAATAAAGTACAGTAAGGGTACAAAATATTTGTAAAAGGAAAAAGAATTGAGTGATAAACTCACTTGGAAGCCTCTTTCACGTGCCTTAATCCTAAAATTGTCAGCATCACGAGTGAATAACGTTACAGTATAAAGAGCATACTCATTGTCCTCATACAGCTTCTTAGAGGATCTGGGAACCTAAAACAATTAGTTCAATGAAAAAGTAGAACTTGTAGGATGAAGCGCAAACTTACACAGAAAATCAAAAATAAAAAGAGAAGGGCTATCCATTTAACTATACAACATGGTGCAAACTTTCACTTTTTTTTGGAGACAACAAAGAAACTAATGTGTAACCAAAAGATCAGCAACACAAAGTCAAATGCCATACATATACACAAACAGAAAATGGGAGTCATACCACATAGGAAGTGAGTGTCTCATAGCTAGCCAACCAGTCTTTCTGTGAAAACTTGGAAACAACAGCAAGGAGGGTTGTTAGGTGTTCCGAGGTAATCACATCTTCAGGCTTAACCAAATTGGACAGATCTCGGACCGCTAAACTGAGAAAGGGAAAAAACCAATCTTAGTAAGATTTTCTACAAGTTACAGATAGAAAAAGTGTCTAATCTAAAAAATAAAAGCAAAATAGATCTCCTAAAGAAATCTAAAATAGCCTCTAACAGTTCAACTACAAAAAAGAAACAGTAAATGAAAACATTTGGAGCAAAGACACCCTTTTTCTGTGTCAATAGAAGATTCCTTATTACCAGGAATCAAATTTCCACTCTCAGACATGTAAGGAAAAGTACATGTACTTTAAGTTTTTAACAAATAACAATAGGGTTGTTTGTCATTCTAGGATTTATAAGTTCCTTGTAGGCTTGTATTTCACTCTTGTGAATCTTAAATGTCAAATCTTGTCATTCTAAGACCTATAATTTCTGTGAGCCCTTTCACTTAGCTTCAAGAACATGTCATTTTCCCAGCTGTACTATTAAGCACCACAGGGAATGGAAGGAAAAATGTAAAAATTTAGATGCCAGATGGAAACTAGATGCACCATTAGCACTTCAACAATATCCACACAGAAGGATGTGAGAGCTTTATCAAACAAAGAAAGGTATGGACTGGTTCTGTGATATGTTTTCTCCAGAAAAAAGGTAGACTATTACAAAATGTGATGGCATTGTATGTGAATCATTGCATACCTTCCTGTCTGCTTACGGTTTATGGCATTAAGCTGGCTACGCACATTGTTGTACTCAGCAACCCGAACCTGTCAGAAATTACTAACATAAGTTACAAGTTTTACAGAGCTTCCAATGATAAATTTAAAATAAACTCAACTTTTCTGGCATATAACTGTGATTGAAAGGCATAACCAGGTTTCCTGCTCAGCAATTACATATACCTCATAAATATGCACAATGGAGTCCAAAAGATGAAAATTCTAGTGAAGTGAAATTTTAGTGAAAGAACAAATGTAGCTTCACAAGAGCATAGTGAAACATTATCCTCATCTTGCCACCTAATCTTGGTAAAAGATTTAATTCATATAAGAAACATGTTGTACAAACTGTTACTATCTACTAAAAATAACAATTCTTTTTGAATGTCTTGGAAATAAATGTCATATTAAATGATGGAGAAATCACAAATAGTATTTTTTATTAAGAGTCTAGTTCCATCACAAAGATGGAAAATGTGATACCTGGCTTCAAAACAACACATACCACCGGATCTACTCAGCAATTATATAATGATGACTTCACTTCAGTAAAATATGATGACAGCTAAAAATGGAGCTCTACTTAACACTAGGCAAGTCCCAAAACTAGATATGGAGGAGTTTTTGTGGTTTGAACTAACAGCATTACTCCATTTGAATGAATAGATGTAAAGAACGTCTATGCAAGTATCAAATAATTAACAAGAGCTCTTGCTTCAAGGTTATCCTCCTTTGCAAAGAAGGATTTCTGACATTACTCTAGTACCAAATTGAGGAAAGAACAGTAATATTCCACTGAAAGATGCAAACACAGAAAACCAAAGCCAAGATGGCAATGGCACTCTACTGTCAACTAAGATGTCTAATTGATACAAGAAAACTAGACAATGAAGATTACATTGCTTCAAAGTAAAATGCACTAAATCGGAAGGTTATGGTGCATCAATTGGAAACTGTGATGATATTATCACTATTGCTGCCTGCTAGTTAGGTTTTTAATATAAGAAAATTTTATCAAAACGAAAAGGTTTACAGATAGGACGGTTAAGCATCCTCATTAAAACTAATACCTTAAGATCATCCTCAATCTTCGCAACTTGGGAGTGAACTCCATCTACAGTCTCCTTCAGAGGTGACATTGTAGGATACTTAGCCTCATCCCACACAAATCTAGGACAAAAATGAAATTGCAAGGTTTAGAAGAAAACCATAAAAGGAGGAGGAAGAGAATAAGAAGAACAACACAAACAATAAAAAATAAATGGCATTTACCTAGTGAGGTAGGAGTCAACAGGAACCCCATCTACAGTGAGAGAACTGCTGGCCACACCAGAAGCCCTCTCCAACTCCTCGATCTGGCGCCGTATCTTCGAACACACCCCTTCAATGAAGTTGTTCGACTGCAAACATTTTCAGATTGCTCAAAACAATTCAGCGATTCCTCATTCACAGACCGACGAAACAAAACAGATTTAACAGCCATTTGAAATCCGAATTCCGGTATTAAATGTAATTCGAAAATTGAGGGGAAAGCAGAGGAAATTCACCTTGACGAGGTCGTCACTGAGCGCGAGGAGCAAATCCAATGTACCGACACGGAGATTGGGGATGTTGAACTGCGAGAATCAAAGAGATAACTGGATTGTGTGATCTAAAAAGCTTAGTTTCAATGGAGATCTCAAGTAGCAGAATGGGAGGAGAAAAGAGATTACTCTGTAGAGGGGAGTGTCGAAGGAGTTTTTGGAGATGGATTCCTGAAGGCGGCTCCAAAGAGACGTGGCGGAGGAGCTTTGCTGAACGGGGAGCGACACCACCCAATATCGAGACGCCATTGCGATCGAATTAGATTAGATCAGATCGATCAGATCTCTCTTCTTCTTTTAATTGAATTTGATTAAGGAAACAGGTGGTTCTAGAGCTCGTCACTGATCTCACCCCCTCTAATAATGTTTACGTACTAAACGTGACGAATTACAATTTACAGCTTCACAAGCTCGCTCACCACTTTTTATTTTTTGGGGTGTAAAGATCAAATTTATAAACTTTAATTAATTTTTTAAACTGAAGTATTTCAGTTTTATTTACCCTTTGGAGATTTCTTCGTGTCTTTCGAGTATAGTGATACCTAAGACTGTCAAAGTGGGACAAAGCCCGCAGACTGATCCGCACCCGCCCTGCGGTGGGGCGAGTTAGAGTCATGAAAAAATAGACCCGTGAAAATACGAGCCTAATGGGGGGAGCCAAAATTGACAAACGGCCCGCGCGAGCTAACCCGTGCAGGCCGCGGGCCGGCCCGTGGGCTAAGTAAAAAAAAAATTTAAAAAAAAAAAATATATATATATATATATATTTATTTATTTATTTATTTATTTATTAAATACTCCTAATCCTAAACTTAATCCACCCAACTTATTTAATAATCTTTTCAAATGAAATATTATTTTGTGGCCCGCAAACCCACCATATTTTATAAATATATATATTCACGTGTGCTGTGAATATATATATATATATATATATATATATATATATATATATATATATATATATATATATATACTCCCTCAGTCCCGTAAAGGATGTCATATTTCCTTTTGGCACGCATTTTAAGACAAACAAAGCAACTTGACTCTCTTTCCATTTATGCCCTTATCTTCTCCAACTACTCTGCTGCACCGTACTACTGTTCTTCTTCCTTCATCTCATTTTACTCTTATTCTTCTTCTTTTTTTAACCAAAAGGAGTAATATGAAGTGAAATATTTTAAGTAGATCAACTAGTCAGACAAGAAAATTTATAGCAAAAGAATAGCATATTGGTTCTCAAATTGCCTACAAAGATTGATTTTGAATCAACTTCCTCCTTGCTTGCCTGAGAATGAAGCAGCATCACTGGCAGGATTTTGAACAACACCCATCTCATTTTTCAACTTTGGCTTGCATCTCTCTAAGCGCACCACCCGCTTCTTCTTCCATTTCCTTTAGTCGCTTCTCCATCTCATCCAGCTCCTTAACGTCGTCGTCATCGGCGGTGGACTTGTCAACATCGGTGTCGTGAGGCTCCATGTCTCCGTCCAATTCACCTTCAATGGGGATTTCTCTTCCGTACACCTAATGTTCCTCCTCCTCCATATCTCCCTCTACACTCACATGTTTCTTATTCTTTTAATCGGACACAACTATTGTTCTTATTCTTTTATAAAATGGGCACAACTTTTGAGGTTTGGGTGTATGATAACTCTCTTGGGAAGTCAGTGGGCTACAACTACCTTCTGAGGCGACTTCAGAACATGTGGAAACCCGAAGGGCATATGGAGCTCATCGATCTGGAGGAGGAATACTATCTGGCAAAGTTTGAACTACAGAAAGATTATGACTATGCCAAATTCGAAGGGCCATGGATGGTTCTTGATCACTATGTGCTTGTGCAAGAATGGAGGCCAAATTTCGATCCCCTGACGGACAAAACAGAAAAACTCCTGGTTTGGGTAAGGTTCCCCTCCCTTTCTATTGAGTACTTTGATGACGATTTCTTGAGGAAAATCGGAAACAAGGTGGGGAGGCCAATCAAGATTGACAATACAACTAGCATAGCAACAAGACGCAAATTTGCTCGAATCTGCGTGGAAGTTGACATCTCCAAACCACTCCTATCCAAATTCACTGTGGAAGATAAAGTTTGCCTGATCGAATACGAAGGGATTCACATGGTATGCTTCAAGTGTGGAGTCTTCGGCCACAGGAAAGACAATTGCGGACAGAGTATGAGCACTGCTAACAGGGCAGATGGGGAACAAGGGGAGGATGCTATGGCTACTAATGCAACAAGGGATAGGGAGGAACTACCCGCTCTTGTCAAGAAAACATCAACGAGAGGAGACCTTACCAAGGAAAGCTATGGGCAATGGATGTTAGTTACGAGAAAAGAAAAGAGACCAGCTAAGGAAAACCAGAAAAGACCCACCACACGATAGATTCCGGGGATATCACCTCCATTTGAGGGCACTACGGTGTACAACAACCAGTTGTATAGCTCAAGGTTTACCCCTCTGAACGATCTGAATGAAGACCCTCTAGACGGAGAGTATACGGCTCAGGCTGAAAAAGAGTTTCAGTTCCCAGCGACTAACCATCACGCTAGGCCGTCCCGCCCATGGCAAACAGATTCACCCCCGGCGCAATACAGGCCGACCAACCAGAGAAGGGGTCAATCATCGGGACAAGGCAGAGGAAACAGGGGAAGGGGGGTCGTTATTCGGCTCCAAGAAGAGTAGCGGAGGAAGACGAGCATGTGGTGGTCCGGGGCTCTGCCAAAGGAAAAACCGTGTCTCGAACTGTCGTTAACCATCAAACAGCGGATGCATGGAAACCATCTTCTCCCTTACTACATCAGAAACCTATCCCCAATGTCTCTCCAGACGAAGCTGCTAATTTCTTTGATAGTGCAGGGACGCCGAAGGTCCCAGATGCCATGGAAGAAGACGACGGTTAATTGGGGCGCTCGTCCCAAGCAATCGATGATCGCATGCTCGATTAACGAGCATTTTTTGTTTTACTTTTTAACCATGAATATCATAGTTTGGAATTGTCAAGGTGCAGCATCTAGACCTTATCGCCACACCCTAAAAAATTTAATCTTTTTGCATAAACCTAGTATTCTGTGTTTACTCGAGCCTAGAGTGTCGAGATCCCAAGCTGATGGGATTTGTGCCGAGATTGGTTTCGATGAATGGTTGAGGGTTGAAGCCTTTGGCTTTTCTGGGGGGATTTGGGTGTTCTAGAAGGAGAACATTTCAGTGGAAGTACTCCAAACGCACCCCCAATTTATTCTCTTGGGGGGTTGCAGAGCCCAACTCGCAAGAATGGTTCTTTTCTACAATTTATGGTAGCCCAGACTTTAGATTAAGAAGAGATTTGTTTTCAATCCTGTAACACCCCAATTTCTACTCCGACAACTATTACAATATGCGTAATATAACGCTGCGGAAGCTTACATCTTACAGCAGTAAACTGGGTGCTACCGCCACACTTAGAGTGAAGCCTATCACCTCTTTGATAAAACTTCCACTATAAGTGCACAGGCTAAAAGAAACACACTCAACATCAACACCCCAAACATCAAAATATAATATTCTAGGCATATATATTAATATCAAAAGGTATTTATAAGAATTTGCCCGACAGCTGTTATTTACAAACTTCGGGTCCTCCACTGCCCTAACAGACTAGAGCCAGCCAAAACTAAGGCTACCAAAAGATATATATACACAAAAAGAGAAAACCATCCAAAAACTTCCCAACTCTGGCCCTCTAATCCAAACTTCGGTACACCGGTGTGGTGTACGTGCCCCAAACGAGGTGCCACTCTCCCTCGAACCACATGATGTGATCGAGGAAGCGACACTCGACTAACATCATTGACCACTCGTCACGAAAATCTCGTGGGTCGGAGTCCCACGGACACGGGTAGCGGACAATGAACTCGATAGGGTCAGAACCGGGAATAAGCTCTATGGGGTAGTACCCATACTGAGCATTTAACTCATCTACTAAGTCCAAAAAGGAATAAGGATTGACTGGGCTGACTGGGGTTGCTGGAGTATAGTCAGGGGACGCTGGAGTATAGTCTGGAGAGCTTTGAGAATCGGGTGGAGAATAGGGGTCTCTGTCCGGCGTGTCATGCCAAGTCTGACCAACAAAAGTAGGTCCCGGGCAAACATGATCAGGAGTGTTTGCCGGGCTACAGGATCCTTCACTGGATGACATCTGAAATGACGTACACGGTGAAGTGTAATTAGCACAACGGCTAAGTAAGGTAATCCATTTGTCACTTCCATCAGATAAAAGTTTTGACAAATAATTCATAAAGGTAAATACACATTACCAAATATGGTGTCCATGCCTTTCATTACTGCAATCAACAATTAATGCCATATAATCACAAGCATATAATGAGTATATAAGTCACAACACATTTCCTTATCAAACTTCCTAGTT
>NC_044919.1:22899151-22934385 GCF_003576645.1 Ipomoea triloba | reverse complement strand
TACTTAGTTTCTGACTAGAAGCAAGAGACCTTATTGAGGATACAAGTTTCTTTGACTAGACCGAAATCGGATCTGGACATGGGGATTACGGTCCTGCCCCAAGTCTCGTTCGTGATCCCTTGGACGAAGGTTCATCATTATGGTCCCTAGTTTGGCTCCACCTAGGTCCATAAAGCTGATACCAACCCGAAAATGACATGAGTATCTATACTTAAGTGTGCACACCCCCACGGCCTACGCCTGACTGAGTGATATAGAAAACTCCCCTGCGCCTGACTGAGTGACGCAGAGCCTCCCTACGCCTGACGAAGTGACGTAGAGACTCCCTACGCCTGACGAAGTGACGTAGAGACTTGGCGAATAGACTTCGCTTTACGTATGAATAAAACCTGCGCCTGACTGAGTGACGCAGAAACTCCCTACGCCTGACGAAGTGACGTAGAGGCTTGGCGTATACTGCCGTACATATATTGAAGAAGACCATCGGTACTATAGCCCGAGGTAATATAAATGACAAGGTCCTCTTTGACTTCCTGAAACTAAGGTTTTGAAAACATTTTCCTTCCTTTCTCATCTTCCTTGAGTCAAAATCATTTTTGGACATTTTCCACAAAATCAAGTCCCTATTTTGAAAACAATTACCATTCTCAACTTGGTTCACAAGTCTCGTCTCTCAAAACATCTTTCTCAAAACATTTTCCATCATCACACTACACATTTGTATATATGCATACCACATAAGCCTAACACTTTCCACATATTTATGCATATTCACTTAAGGTACACATACCAAATATATACATATTACAACACTCCATTTAAATATACATACATACTCATATATGTACATATATTATAATACACACATTACACGTATATATATATATACATACCACATATATATATACTTAATACTCATACCATATATAATATGTATATATTACTTATATACACATGCGTAGGTTATGCTACACATCCAATATATATAAATATGTAATGCTATTTTCATATATATAAATATATCACACACATACATATACAATATATATATACCACACGCACACATCATATATATATTACACACACTCACAATTATCATTAACACATCAATAATCATACTAAGCATAATTCAGAAAATTCAGCTTGGCGCAGTCCGAAAGATTGAGCCGGTAAAGATAGTTCCCGAACTCTTTTTCACTTGAAATTTTTATGGTAGAATCCCAACTTATAGTACTTAATGTCCATAAAAAGTTTTGGTCATTTTGATCCACGAATAAACACAGAAAATTTCATTTTTGCCCTTGGCAGTGGGCTGTCCGGAAATTTTGTCACTCTCTAGACCAGTTTTGGGAAAAATTCCGAAAACCATACTTATACTACTCTGATCATTATGAAATTTTATATGCGGGTTCTAAACTTATAGAAATACATGTCTAAAAAAAATAGGATCAAAATACCTTACCAATTTTTCCCAATAAATCTCGGAAGTTACTGCCAGAATCTACCCTGATTTCCTTTCACTATTTTCACAAGTATAAGCTCATATGAACATAAATACAACATATACAAGCATATCCAAGCTATGAACATGTATACAAAAATATTCCCAAAGCTCCAAAAACACCATATTTCAACCAAAATCAATTATCCCAATTCAAGTGACTAATTCCAACTTAAGGGAATTCCTTACCTTGTAAAGGATTTCTAACACCTTAGGAAGCAATTTTGGATCCTTTCCCCAATTTTCACCTTAAAACCTAGGTTCAAAATCAACACCATAACATCATGTATCAAGAAATTAAACATAGATTCATAACCTAGGAAGGATTACAAAGCTTTCTACCGAATAATATCGAAAACTTACCGAATAAATTGGAAGTTTAGAAGGATTTGGCTATGGAACTTTGGAAGAAAAAATGGTGGAAGATGATCACACCTCTCTCTCTCTCTTTTTGGCATTTGGGGAAGAAAAGGGAAAAAAATTCCTTTTATATTTAATCCCAACTTATGGGATAAGCTTTAGGAAAAAAAATAATAAAATAATAAAATATCTCCACAACATATCAGTTGTGGTCCAAACAGATAAAGTTTCGGTGGAAAATAATCCAGAAAGAATAATTTCCGAAACCACAAATTTATTCCAGTCAAAAGCTCCAAAATGGGCTAGGTTCGGTACACTGCGGAAATTTCGCGGTGTACGATCAGAAATAAATTTCGACCCTTATAGCTCATCCAATTTCAACTTAACTAAGCAGGAAGTTCATACTTAGTCATAACATGCCTAATCATCAATTTCTAAGGAAATCCGAGCTGAAAATTCGTCCTCGAAAATTTTACGGTTCGTGACCGGCACGAACGATCGCAGCTTAATGACAACTATACCTCCGTATAAAAATTCCCTTGACATATCGGGAGATCATCTTATGAATGTCATAGCCTAAAGATATATTTTCCGACCCTTAGACTTATCGGAAAGACGAGGGGTTACAAATCCTCTCTCAGGGAGGACTGAATATGCATGGCCCATGGCTTTCCATGGGTGATTACAATTCCATCACCAATAGTAGTGAAGCCTCAAACTCTAATTCTGGCTCCCCCTCTCGTTTTGCAGGTTTCAACAATTGGATCTTTCGTGAAGGACTTTTGACCTTGGGTTTTCTGGATCTAAGTTCACGTAGAGCAGGGGAGTGGAGGCCTCCTCATTCCAGGCTGCAAGGCTTGACTGGGCATTATGCAATGTGGATTGGAGACTGCGATTCCTAGAGGCAAATATCACTCATCTCCCAAAGATTAGCTCAGACCACACCCCCTTGCTGCTACGAATTCATCCCCCGAACATCAGGAGTCACAGAGAACCTTAAACTGTTGGCACAGGAGTTCCAACGCTGAAATCGTGATACATTTGGGAACATTTTCCAAAGAAAGAAGCGAGTGCTAGCGAGGCTGGAAGGAACTCAACGGGCCTTGTGCTACCAAAAAATATCCGACCTAATCAGACTTGACAAAAAGCTTAGAAAGGAGTTCGAAGACATTTTATTCCAAGAGGAGCTGCTATGGTTTCAGCGCTCAAGAGAAGACTAGATTACCTCCGGCGACCGCAACACCAAGTTCTACCACGCGGCTACAGCAACAAAGAAATCGGCATCCAAAGTAGTCAAGCTAAAGGATGAGGATGGAAACTGGATTGAAGGGGATGAAGCGCTATTAAACCATGCTGGGGAATACTACATGAAGTTGTTCAGAAGTGAGACCGCAAGTCCTGAAAGTATGAGAACTGAGCATCAGCAAGCCGCAAATGGCTTTCCGAATCTGGACTCGAACCAATAGCAACTCATCTGGTTGTAGCTTTTAGGTACACGCAAATACCCGGAGTATTCCGGGGTTATCGATCCACAGGGAATGGTTGGTCAAGCACTAACTCGGATTGATTCTTGTGAAGCTAGTTCGGTCATAACATGGTTTTAGCAATAAAAATAAATAACAAAAATAAAAACAACAAATGAAGATAGATATATAAGATGCAACATAGGTAAGGATATGGATTGGGTAAATGTCTATCATGTGTCAAACAAATGTAGAAAAGAAGTTTTATCCCTTGTGAATGGAGGAAATGCACTAAAGTCCCCGGTGTCACTCTCGTGATCTACCCGAGTGTGCCAAACCGCAAGTTATCTACTCTCGTAGTCTACAAGCGAGGCTCGTTTTAAAGATCCTAAGCAAATCAGCATTCCCAAACCCAAGTTAATCCTACAAGTTGTGAGGAGGTAGCCTAAACTAACCTCTAGATTCCAACGCGCTATCACTAGAGAAGGAATCGTTTTGGCTAACTCCTAAATTCCAACCCGCTCTCGCGGTGAAGGAACCGAAGATTAGCCGAGAAATCCCCCTATAATTTATCAAGCTCTCGCTTGTATAAATCAATAGGTGTGGCAAGAGTGTTCTAGTCATGCCCGATTCTCACCGTGACACAACAACAAACAAGCATGTAATTGGATCCAATAATCACACACTTTCAATAACAAGTCTTGCACACAACAACTCATAGAAGCTAAACTAACAAATCATAATAAATGAAGAACAAACAACAATCTAGACATAAACATAATCCAAAATCCAAATATAAATAAATTTAAGAACAAGCATCTTGATACAAGGTTAGCTCAAGGTAAATTAAGGAAAGAAAGGGAAGAAATTCCCTTTGATCCATCGGTTGAAGCTCATAACCTTGTATCATCCCTCTTCTTATTACAAAATAAATCCTATTCTACTCTTACACTACTAAACAAGCCTCACTTGGAGGTCTACATTTTTAAGGAAAGAAAAGGAAAATAGAAGAGGGGAAAGGGATTTCTAATCTGAAAATTTGATATTGAAGAATGGAGAAATGAGGGGTATTTATAGTTGGGCAAAGGCAGGGGCAAAACTGTAATTTTAAACTGCAGAATTCTCGCGTCTGGGCTATTTTCTCGCCGTGGCGAAAGTCAGAAAATGTTGGCAGTGTAAAAATTGACAATAGGCGTCTGTTTCAGGACGTAGAGAGACGCCTATTGTTTTCCTCCAGAATTTCTGCAGGATCTTCTCCCTTTTTTCTTTTGGCTCCCATGCTCCATGTTTTGCTCCATGTTTTATGCCTCTTCTTTTGCTTCCCACTCATCACATATTTGCATTCCACTAAATCTTGTCTTCCTTGATACAATTAAATATACACAACAAGATTAAAAATGCCACTACAAAACATTAATATTATGCTCAATTATCAAATCTTCATCATCTTTGGTCAAATAATAATTATTTATCACAATGAAGAAAATTAATATTATTATGAACATAATATTAATAATTAGATATAGAAATGAATTTAAATATGGGGTAAAAATATGATCAAATATGCTCTTATCATCATCAACAGATCCTTCTCGCACGAAGAGATAAAACAAGCCTTGTTTGACATGGCCCCCTACAAAGCACCAGGTCCGGACGGGTTTAATGCTGGATTTTTCCAAAAATCGTGGGAGGTGATCAAAGGGAACGTACTGGAGTTTCCTGAGAATTTTTTTCAGAAGCGGGATATTACCACCTGGCTGCAACGACACTCTACTTACCCTCATCCCGAAAGTCCCAAGCCCAGAATCGATAAAACAACTGAGACCCATCGGACTTTGCAACATTTCATATAAGATCATTACAAAAGCTCTAACGACAAGGATGAAATCAGTAATGGCCAAATTAATTGAACCATATTAGTCAAGCTTTGTTCCAGGAGGTAGATTACGGACAACATCCTCACATATCAAGAGGTATTAAATTCCATTAGGAAAAAATCAGGTCAACAGGGGTGGATGGTTATCAAAATAGACCTTGAGAAGGCCTACGACAGATTGGAATGGAGCTATGTGCAAGACTCTTTAAAAGTGATTGGGTTTAATGAATAATGGATAAGGAATATTACCGCATGCATTTCAACTTCTAATCTTGCAGTAACATTGAATGGGAAAGTCTCCCAGTGGTTCAAGCCAAGTAGGGGTATTAGACAAGGAGACCCGATTTCTCCATTACTATTCGTACTTTGTATTGAACGGCTCAGTCATATGATAGAGGAAGAGATCTCAGCTGGAAAATGGAAAGGAATAAAGCTCACCCGTACAGGACCCACTATGTCACACCTTCTCTTCGCCGATGACGTGACTCTCTTTGGCGAAGCTTCCATGCAATAGACTAACATAATGAAGCAGTGCCTGGACCGTTTCTGTAGTCAATCCGGCCAAAGAGTTAATTACTAGAAATCAACCGTATTTTTTTCGCGTAATACCCTGGCAGATATGCAGAAAAGGATTTTAGACTTCCTAGGTATTCCTAATACAACCGACTTTGGAAGATATCTCGGAGTGCCCTCTATAAATGGCAGACTCAAAGCAGACACGTTCGAGGGCCTAATATCGAGGATTCAAAACAAGCTTACTAGGTGGAAAATGAAAACGCTGTCCTTTGCGGGAAGGCAAATCCTTGCCCAATCTGTATTGACTACTATTCTATACTATACCATGCAGTCGACATCCCTACCGGTGGCATTGTTCAGCGAATTGAGAGGATGGTTCGGGATTTCCTATGGGGCTTCACTGAAGAAGCGCGGAAGTGTAATTTGGTGGCTTGGGAAACTGTTACACAAGATAAACAGGATGGGGGACTAGGTATCTGCAAGCTAGAGGTGATGAACAAGGCATTCTCTGCCAAACTTGGGTGGAGAATATTGAAGGAGGATGATTGCCTTTGGGTTAAAATCATGAAAGCAAAGTACATAACAATCAATGGTAACGTTGAATCCTGGAGACTCAAGGCACAAATGTCGAATGCATGGAAAGGAATTATCAAGGCTATTCCCACGATCATTGAGGGTACACGAGTTATGGTAAAAGATGGAAGGAAAACAAAGTTCTGGCTCGACAAGTGGATCGACCACAGACCGCTAGTGGAGAAGTGCAGAAGCACACTACCTCTCTCGGACCTCTATGCATCAATTGCGGACTACTGGATTCCTTCATTGGGTTGGAACATGGACAAGCTCTTTGATTTGCTGCCACCAGAGTCCTTATCTTTACTGGACGCAATCATCCTAAGTAAGGATAATGATCAAGAGGACACCCTTGGCTGGGGCACTGGTACTGCAGACAAATTCTCAGTTAGCGAAGCCTACAAGATTGAAACGAATACGGCAAATAGCATTATGGAGCTAGGCTGGAGCTCAATTTGGAAACTAAAGGTCCCGGCGCGAATCCAGACGTTCCTTTGGCTCGCCAGACAGAACAGGCTAATGACTAATGAAATCAAGGTCCAACGCAGAGTCTCAAACAATAGTGAATGTGGAGTCTGTGGAGGTCATACGGAAACACTTGAACATATATTGAGATGGTGCCCGGAAGCAAGAGAGGTATGGAACACCACTCTACCAAGCATGCTTGAAGAAACATCAGGAATCTCTTTCCTCAATTGGTTAGACGCTGGCATAAAAGGCTTCAAAAAGGACCACCGACAGCACAACAGAAGTGTCACATTTGCAGTCTCTACTTGGTGGTTGTGGCGTTAGAGAAATGACCGTATCTTCAATTAGAAAACAGCGTCGGTCAGGTTCAAGAATTACTGGATTCAAACAAAAGTGGCAGAAGTAAACACTACATTTGAGCGCTCAAAAGGGCCCTTGGCAAATCCAATCGGCAGAACCTGGAGAATTTTCAGGTGGGCCAAGAAAGTTCCGATGTACATCATTCCACTAAGTGTACCTCATCCTTGCCTCGACCACTTTGGGCAAAGCATGGACTACACGGTTCCTCTCCCTACAAATATAGCGAGCCACACAACTTTCTATTACAGAGTATAATAATATATAATAATAAGAGAATTACAATCTTATACCACCCCTCCTGGTTTAATTGCCCGCCTGTCCCCGGCACCACAGTTAACCCACTCAACCTTGGCCTACTTCCCCCCACTGGAATCAACCTTATTTCCCCAATCGCCCTAACTCCTCTACTTTTCCCCTGCCCGCATCCACAAATTGTAGGGTCGTAGGGGTATGCTTCAAGACCCACCCCCGTTACACTCACTTCCCTACAAAACTTATCAGTGTGATCAAGGTAGCCACGGAAGAAGCAAAACATGTGAAGTCATTCATATTTGAAATTCACCCAATACTAGGTATTATCTCGTTTAATTAGCTTCATCCTCTTCTTTAAGGGTTTTGCCACGTTAATTATCACCCTCACCCTATAGAAACTTCTCCACACCCCACCAAAATTTCTCTCATCTAACCGAACTAATGTTCCAATGTAATTCCTTATATGTTCCAAGACCCCATCAATACAATATCTCGTTGGAAAATCGTAAACCTAGGCCCAAATTTCTAACGTGTTCAAAAAAGACAAAAACATATTATTGGGGAACAAGCTTCGACAAACGACGAAAAAGGGTAGTGAGCTACAAACAAAAAAGACGAAAATAGATTACCGAGGAACAAGTTTCAACGAACAACAGAAAAGCACAGCAAGTCACGGACAAAAGAGACAAATACATATTACCAAGGAACAAGCTTAGACGAACGACAGAGAAGCGCAACAAGCCATGAAGAAAATAAACGAATACAAATTACTTGGGAAAACGACAACTTATCGCACCAGAGGAAAAACGAATACAAGTTATCTAAGATTATTTTCTGAAAGGGATAATACTATCCATGCAAACGCTAGATAGTACATAAGGAGAGAAAAAATCCTAAAGGTCTAGGCCGGGAGAGAAATTTTTTGTTAGTTCCTAATTTACTCTCAAGTTAAACTTAAAATTTGTTAGATTTTTTTCTTCCCATCGCAACATATATTTGTCTATCTTCTCATATAGCACTTGCTAACAATTATTAACTATTCATATTTAAATTTTTTTAACATTACTACTATTATTTGTTTGTTTGTTTGTAATTTATCATACATTATTAATAACATTAAAATTATTATATGATATTTTATTTGATAATAACTTATATATCATGTTTTTTTACAATATTGTAGTTGTTACAAAATAATGTTATTTACTAGAAACATATAACTATCTTATTAATTAAGCTCATTATTTTGTTAGATCAAAAGTATTCAATAAAAAATGGCATACTTGATGATGCATATTATGTCTCTTATTTTATTTAGTTTGGACTAATAGTTTTTAAGCAGAAGGGTCAAATAGCTCATCTACTATCAATGAGTGTTCAATTCACATATTGCACTAAAATAATATCTAATTGGACACATTTGCTTTTAAAATTTTGTTTACTTAGCATTTTCTCCAAGTTTCCCCCCAGGTAACCCTAGCTTCTACAATGCTGATATGTAATTTAAATAAAAATAATTTTGTTAGACTTGTTAATTTATCACCTTGTTGACCTTTAAACCCTTCAAACCTAGAGAAAAAAAAATCAAACTCTCTCTCTTCAAACTCCTTGGACGGTTCTGGTGTTATAGCTTTCCCATAGCGACAAATAATGGATGACTAGCTTGAAACTCTAGTGACTGAGAGACTCCAAAGGACAATGAAAGAGCTGTATCGCCATGCTGGTCGAAGCCGATAACTCCACCGTAGTGAATGAATCCACTGGATTCAACGAAGCCAGCGTCTCTTCATCTGGTAATTAAGTAGCTTCTTCAAAAGCAACTAGCAAGACAAAGTGAAACCTTCCTAGGCCAGGTAATCAATTTGACTGTAAAGCTAAGTATTTGATTTACCAAAATCAGAAAAATTAATAATTGGAAATTTTTATTTTTCTGGGTTTCTAATATCTTGATGCAAATGTGATTACTTTATCACCCAAGGCTCTATTAGCTGCAAATAGATTTGTTTGTGAAATTTGCAACAAGGGGTTTCAAATAGATCAAAAATTTACAACTTCACAGAAGAGGTCATAATCCGTCATGGAAGATGAGGTAGAGATTAAGCAATGAGGTGAAGAAGAAAGTTTATGTTTGGCCTGAACCTACTTGCGTTCACCATGATCCTTCTCGAGCTCTCGGGAATTGACTGAAATCAAGAAGCACTGAGTTACATGAAACAACCATGACTGCATTTCCACCTAACCATTGGCTAATGAAAGATTTTGGTAGACCCCAAATAGGAGCATCACATTTTTGCATCGTGCTTTCTAATGCAGATAGAAACTAAGAACTAAAGATGGTCCATTACAACCAATTGCCATGTTTCATGGTTCAACGATAGAGGATGCCCTAACACTTATCCGCGACTTCTATGACATTGTCTAGAACTTCCTACTGAACGATCTAATGGAAGAGGAGTTAAGGATGAAGTGTTTCTCGTATACTTTGAAGGATGCAGCAAATGCATGGTTCATGTCTTTAACATCAAGAACCCTTCGTATATTGCTAGATGTGTACAACTAGTTCATCGGTAAGTTTTATTCCTATATTAAAACTATTGAGCTAAGATGAAAAATTGCTATTATATTTTTTCGTAGGCTGAAGGTGAGTCATTCCATGAGGCATGGGAAATGTTTAAGTTGCTACTAATGCAATGCCTCCACCGTGAGAAAGGTTCAAGTTAAGCTTCAAAATTAAACCTTCTATGACAGTTTGACCCAAGCCAACCAAGCGATAATGGATAACACAGCTAGGGCCTAGTGGTGCCATGGGATAAAAGATTGCAGATGAAACCTTGGTGCAAGGAGTTTGGGTGCACATAAAAAGACACTGTCCAAAGTTGAAGAAGCAACAAGAAACTATGAACATATATGGTGTGGGCTAATGACTCAAATTATATTGAAGGTGATGCTTCAGTAGTTTTAGTGAGTTAATTGTTAGATGTTTGGATTCTAAATAGACTTGGGATGCTCCTATCATATTACGCCTAATAAGGAGTGGTTCACAACCTATAGGTCAGGTACTTTTGGTTATGTTTTTCAATGTGATGATAGATTTCATAATATTGTGGGTATTGGTGATGTTAACATCCAGATGTATTGGTAGACATATATGATGTATTGGTGATGTTAACATCCTATCATAATCTTGCATGATGTTAGACATATATATACCGATGTTAACTAACAACATGATTTCTCTTGGTAGTTTGCATGCCAATCATTTTATTCATAAATCTAAAAGTGATAAGGAAACCATTAAAATCAGTAAAGGTGTTATAAATGGGATGAAAGGGAAAAAAGCCACGGGGAACATTTATAGGTTGTTGGACAATACTGTTGTAACTGGGGCACATTCTGTTGAGTCTAGTCATGATACTACTAGGTTGTGACATTTATGTATGGGTCACCATAGTGAATGTGGTTTGTCTTAATTGCACAAAAGGAATTTGTTAGAAGAAGTTAAATGTTGTAAGCTAGATTTCTGTGAGTTTGTGTCCATGGGAAACAGTCCAGAGTCAGTTTTTCTGCTGGAAAGCATAAAAGTGAAGGATTCTAGATTATGTGCATTATGATATATTTGGGGACCTATCAGGGAACCTTCGATGGGTGGCTCTTGATATTATGTTTTGTTTATTAACGATTTTTCTAAGAAAGTTTGGGTGTATTTTTTTTAAACATGAATATGAAGTTTTTGAGAAATTTAAGCCGTGGGAGGCTAATGTTGAGAACCAAACTGACAGAAGAATCAAGTACTTGAGGTTTGACAATATGACAGAATATACTAAGAAAATATTCCAAAAACTATGTGCAAAACGTGGAATTTAGAGGCACTCTACAATGCGTAAGACACAACAACATAATGGTGTTGCTAAGTGGCTTAATAGGACCATTGTTGAGAGAATAAGGTGCCTTAGATTGAATGTTGGGCTCTCTAAGTGTTTTTGGACAGAAGCAATGAACATAACTTGTTATTTGATCAATAGATCACCACGAACAATGCTTGGTGGCAAGGTTCTTGAGGAGGTTTGGTCAGGTAATCCTGTGAGTTTTGATCAATTACAAGTTTTTGGTTATCCTATCTGTGTTTTTATTCTAGGTGATGAGAGATCAAAATTAGATCCAAGTCAAAGATTTGCATCTTTTTGAGCTACAAGACAGGTGTCAAATGATACAAGTTTTGGGATCCTACAAATAAGAAGGTGGTGATTAGCAGAGATGCAGTGTTTGGTAAGCATTCCATGCTTCAACCAAAGAAAGGAGATGCATTGGTTGGTGGTTCTAGCATAGTAAAAGTGGATATAGATCGGGTTCCTTTGAAAGAGAGAGCAGATAATCCATTTAGGTTGAGACTCAAGAAGTTGTAGATTCCACATCTACATCATGTTCAAGTTGAAAGGATTTACAGGATTATTGTTTTGCCAGAGATTGACCGAGATGCACCAATGTCAAACCACCTAGTAGGTATGGGTTTCAGGATGTGGTTTCTTTTGCACTTCTTGTTACTAATAATGATACAGTTACCTTTCAAGAGGCTATTTCTAGCCAGGAAAAAGATAAATGGATGACAGGTATGATTGAGGAGATGGAGTCTTTACATCAAAATCATACATAGGATCTAGTTCAGCTTCCTCAAAGCAAGAAAGCCATAGGGTGTAAGTGGGCCTATATGAATAAACCACCAGTATTAGGAAAAGATTTAAGGCTAGGTTAATTCAAGCTCCACGGTAGTGGTACAAGTGGTTCAATTCTTACATGATTCAAATTGGCTACACACGTTGTGAGTATGGTTGTTGTGTCTATGTTAAGAGCCTTGGTAATGGTTTTTTTTATTTATCTATTATTGTATGTGGATGATATGTTGATTGCTACTAAGAGTATGAGTGATATTACTACATTGAAAGATTTGTTGAGTCGGGAGTTTGATATGAAAGACTTAGGAGTTGCATAGAAAATTCTTAGTATAGAAATTCGCAAGGATAGGGGTGCAAGGATGTTGTGACTAACTCAACAGAGTTATATTGAGAAGCTCCTTTAACAAGTTTGTGATGAGTAAAGCTAAATTGGTTAGCACTCCCCCTTTAGCTAATCATTTTAAGCTCTCATCTTGTAAGTGTCCCATAGTTAGTATGATTGAAGATATGGCAAAGGTTCCTTATGCTAGAGTAGTGGGCTACTTAATGTATGCAATTGTTTGTACTCGACCTGATTTGACTTATGTTGTTAGCCAAGTTAGTGAGTACATGTTTGTAACACCCCGAAAATTCGTTCAAGCCTTACTACCGATAATTAATTCCTTGGGTAATTTAATTAATTCCAATTGGGCTAATTCTTTCAATTTGATATATATATATATGTATATTCCTTGAGCCTAATTTAATTATTCTAATCAAGAGCCCAACTAATTGAATTTATTCTTGTAAGGGATTTTATTCAATTTGGATCCTTACAATCTTTGCAATTAAATATTCCTACAAGCCCAATTTATTGATCATATATTATATAATATATATGTAATGTTCCTAAGACATTTTATGGGCTTCCTGATTCTAATTCTTATAATTAATTGTAAGGGGTGAATTCATTTAGCCCAACTTACTAGTCTTGGACATATATTTAATTCTTGTAAGCCATTATAATATGTACTTAAGCCCATCTCATATTAAAGTCTTACACCCTAAATATTGTATGTATTCTTAGTATATATTTTGATGATCAAAATACCCTAAAAGCTTTCACTCCTCTTCCTCCCTCCCTACACTCTCACGCCATTTTCACCATTCTTGCATCCAAAAATTGATCTCCATTTCCCTACAAGTTTTCAAGTAAAGGTTGCTCTTTTATGCTTGTCTAGGAGTGGGTAAGTGCATCTAGCCTAGAATCTCCTTTGTATTTTGTGGTTTGGTTAGTCTTTTTGCATATTCTTATAAATGTTCTTATGGGGTTCTTTGGGTAAAAGATGATCATCAAGAAGGTGGGGCTTTGTGAGCTTGCTTGAGGCTTGTTGGATTAGGAAAAAGCTCTTTGAGGTAACCACTATGTCCATCAAAACTATTTTTATTCACTCCTATTCTATATGATGTTCTTGGTGTTGGAAATCCTGAAAATTCTTTGTGATTAGCCTATTTTGTTGGATCTATTTGTTGGATTTCATCTTGATCTTTTGATTAGTGTTGTATGATCATTGATGGTTTGGATTTCCATGTCTTTGGCCTCTAAATTGGATGAAATGTTGGTGTATTGGGTCTGATTTTGCTCTCTGGAAATACCTCTTTCGTGTCTGCTGTTGATGTTCTGGAACTGGGGTTGGAGTTGACCTTACGGAGGTCCTCGGCGGCACAATGTAACCCGCCGGGGAGTTCCGCAAGGACAAGGCGGTTGGGTTGAACGGAGAGTGGTGTTCCGTTGAGGCAGTCCGCCTCCTTCCTGCGGAGGAGTGCGGCGGAAGACGGTGTTCCGTTAGTGTGTTCCGCAAGTTCTCTGGGAATCTGCTCCCAGAGGCTGCTTTGTGATGTTGTTGTCTGTTGTTTCTCCTTTGTTTCTGATTATTGTTGGATTGTTTTGTGGAGTATTTTACCATGTCTTTGGAGTATTTATCCATGCCTTTTTGTTGGGTATTTACTACCTTGTCTTGGAGATTTATTCATGTCTTTAGTTTCCCTTTTGTACTCTTGGTCTATTGATTCTTGATATTCATTTACCTGGGAGTTTGTTTGTGTTCATAGATGAGATGAACACTTTGTTTGGTTGTTTTGGGATGATGTTGGAGTATGAGTATGTGATGTTGGTTGTCGGTATCATTGGAGTTTGTTGGGTGAACTAGTTGTGCTACTGTTGTTGGTATTCGGGTTCATTACCCCTGTGATTGGGTTCATTACCCCCGTGATTGGGTCGATGACCCCTGTGATTGGACTTAGGTCCCTGTGATTGGACTACGGTCCCTGTGATTGGGTTCATTACCCCGTGATTGGGTTCATTACCCCCGTGATTGGGTCGATTCACCCCTGTGATTGGACTTCGGTCCCTGTGATTTGGGTTTTACCCCTGTGTACTTGGCTTCTGATTTGGGGCTGGGTTCGGTATGATGGTTGGTGTGAAGTTTGGTGGTTGGTGTGGGAAGTTTCTTTCGGTTCTTTGGTTGTGAGTCTTTGTTTATTCGGTTGATACCTCGTTGTTCTCGATTATGATTGATTGTTCCTTATACTTGTGTTCAGTTGGTACCTTGGTTATGACTCGTTGTTGTCTTATGCTTTCATCGTTGAGTTTTGGCTTTATTCGAATGAGTTTTGGCTTATGATTTGTTCAGCTTATTGTTGTTGAGTATCCGTTTTGAACTATTGTACAGTTCGTTGGTGTTTATATTCTATATGGGTGTGTAAACCTATTTACAAGCTTATTATATATCTATATCTCCTTGCGGGTGTGAATGGTGGTTGCTTAGCATTCTTTTGCTAATGGTTCTTTGCGTGTTTTCCAGGTATGGAGTAGTCTATGCGAGAGCGCGCTAGAGTTTCTCTTTCTGAGGATGCGTAGACTTAGCTTACCTTATTTAGACTTTGGTTTTGGGCCTGTGTGCCTTGAGATATTATGATATACTCTTGATTAGTCCTTTGGGTACTTTTGGATAATTATGGATTATGTTTGAGGATTTATTCAGTTTTATGATATGACAGCTTAGTTTATTCTTATGTTTAGCCTGTGCATCTAGGCTGTGTTTATACCTAGATGTGGCATGACGCCCTTAAGTTTTAAATTCGCTTCCGCTTTGTTATGGTTTTGGTTGAGATAGGCAGCTGTTGTGTTAAGTTTTATCTATCTCAGCCTGTGTAAGGTTGGGGTGTCACAATGTTTGAACCTGGGAAGCAATATTGGGAGTAGTTAAGTATATTCTTCAGTACTTAAGGGATACTATGGGGCATGGTATTGTATTTGAGAGTCATAGAGTGAGCATATACTTACGGGATATGTGGATTCTGATTATGTTGGGTAATATAGATAACAAAAGTTCTACAATGGAGTATGTCGATATTTACTCTTGGTGGTGGTGGTCTTGTTTATTGGAGGTCATCAATTTAGTTTGTTGTACCTTTATCTACAACTAAGGAAAAATACATGGTTGTAACTAAGGTAACTAAAGAGGCTTTGTGGCTTTCAAGGTGGAGTTCAATTACATTGTAATAGTCAGAGTGTCATCTTTTTAGCTAAAAATCAAGTATATCATGCCAGAACCATGCATATTGATGTAAGGTTTCATAAGCTAAGAGAGTTGGTTACTTCTGGTGAGATTTTGTTGTAAAAAATTCATATCATTGGGGAGTGCAGCAGGCATGTTGACAAAGGCAGTTAGCGCTAACAAGTTCAAATATTGTTTGGTACGTGTGGGGTGTTTCATGTTAGATGAACATGGTTACCTCGACCTATGGGCATATGCATGCATATGAGATATGTCTTTTATTCTAAGGGGCATATTTGCCAATAAGTTGGAGATTTGTTGAGTATCACTCATATAAGGAATATGAGTGAAGCAGATTGGGTTAGACCCAAAGTACATGTGATAAGGACGTTTTTCATACATCCATCAAGTATCAAATTACAGTATAGGGTTAAGATATCATTCCACTAGAGATGACTCTTGTAATGTTAGGAATTGATGCAAAGTGGAGTTAAGCACTAGCTAAAAACTACTCTTTTAGAAGCTAGGCCTATTGATGGTGAGTTTGGTTGATATGGTTTAGCAATTAACAAATTAGACAAGTAAAACGAAGGACTGAGACTTGGTTGATTCAAACTAAGATGCCAAATATTCTACTAAGGATTAGGTTATTAAAGCAATGCATAGGGTAAGTGAGATGCACAAAGTGTCCAAATACCACTCTCGTAGCTATTTGGACTTGCAACCTCACCTTGAACTCCACTCTCGTGGCAATCCAACCTAAAGTTGCCCAAACAAGAACACAAAGCATAAATTTTCCTTAATACCCGAAATACTCTCGTACTAGACATCAAGTGTGTGAATGTGTGGCTAGTGTACAAGCTCTATTCTCGTAGCAACAAACACACTCCAAATCATGCATATAATAGGGATCCAACAATTATACACAATTTCACAACAAACCCAATTCACACAACTAACCCTAGAACACCCAAATAATCCCCATTATGCAATTCAACTCATATAGGCATCAATAGCAAGAAATCAAACCAAATCCTAGTCCCAAAAGGCTTAGCTACTCATAATATAACAATAGAAACACAATATTAAATAAGTAAATGAAAGCATAAAGAGAAATCGAAGGAAAGAGATGGGTAAGAAAAACTTCTCTATTGAGCTTTTGAATCCAATATTTGCTATGCTCTTGATGCTTGGAAGTGAAGAGAAACTAGTAATCTACCTTATTCTAAGCTATACTAAGCTAACCCTAGCTAGGAAGTGAAGATGAAATGAAAGATATCTTGCTGGGGCGGAGAAAATCTCATTTTAAAGGGAAAAACACGCTGCAGAAAAATGCATAGTGCTAGCCACAGGCAGTGGGCACTACCTTGTGGCCACGGGTGTGGCCACGCCCGTGGCCAGACTTGTGGCCACCGGGCAGTGCCCTGTGCACAATATCCGACTTCTAGGCCATTTTTTACCCCTGAATCTTTTGAATTTGTGTTTATAATCTTCACCAAAGTTGTAGCCCTTCACGTTAGCTTTTTAAAGACATAAAAATCACTTGATTTGGACATTTCTACGAAGATGTATGACCAAAAAACCGAGCAGTGGACGAGTTGTGCGAGAATTTCAACTTCTTGCTCCTTTGCTCCACTTTTGCCTTTATTTGTCCAAATGACCAAGACCATTGAAAACACCACTCTTTGGCTCTTTAATAGGTGCTTCCCTCATCTTCATAGCTTCTCCTAAACTCCCATTGGCTCTACATGCATCCAAAATGCTCCAAAAATCATCCAATTCATCTAAGTCATCAAGAATTACACATAAACACACAAATGAATCACATGAGGAACATTTTGGGTAAAATTATAATAAATGAAAAGGAAAATAAACTTAAATGCAAGGTAAAAACATGAACATTTTGGCACTTATCAACATGGGTATTTTGTACTTGTACATGTTTAATGTTGCATATAAATATGATGTTTGTAACCCTAAAAATTTTATTATCACCATCACAATTAATAAAGAATGGTTCCACTCCACTACACCAAATTGGATTTTTAGTGACATATAATTAGTGGCGGTTAATTATAATCGCCACTAAATAAGTATATTGAGGCGGTTTCAGTAACTGCCCCTAATTTAAGTGTTTAAAAAAAATTGACTCTAAAACCCTCCCAAGTCACAACCCTTCGCCAGTCTAGCCTTCTCCAACTTCTTTTACGCCCTTCTCCAATTCAATAACAGTCAGTACAATTTTGCTTTCCTCGATTTCTTCCATTGCCTTCTTCGAATCCCTAAAAACTTAAATCTATAGCTGCTCGCCTACGATTTCTAAATCCACTCTCCACTAGTTCGCTGCGATTTCGGGTCTCTAGTGTCCGCCTACGCCTCCGCCCTCTGTTGCGACAGTGTCGGTGAGGCGACGAGAAGTTGAGAACTATGAAGTCTGAACTTCGCCTCCCCTCTGGACAAAGATAGGTGTTTCTAGTTTTCTGGAGAGGTTACGAGTGATAAGCTGCTTCGATTCGTATAGTAATGATGATAGTTTGGTTAAAATTGATGCCTAAAGACTTGAATTTGTGGTTTGGTCCGACAATACAATCACATTGCAGGTGTTTCATTGTGAATCAGTACTATTTGATGAATTAGATCAATGTTCTATTAATTTTGCTTTTTGCCAAGCTAGTTCAACACATAAGTATTGCTTTTCACTTTCATATTCTATAATTTATTCTTTGTTTTTTTTTTCTCCGATGGTGGTAGGTTTTCATGTTCATGTGAGCGGCATGAGAAAAGAACCAAATTCCTTTCTCTTGGTACTCACTACAAGTCCTGCTTCTAATAGTTTCACTTGAATCCTATACAATAATTTTGCTAGCATTATTGACTTGAATGTGAAAGTTTGAGGTTAAACCATCCAGGGACAAATGTAACATTATCCTCTCGAATTCCTTTTCTTTTGTATGTTGGATTTAGTGATTTTATTCATTCTTAGTCCTACTTATTTTTAATTAAAATTTTTGGTGTTATTATTTCAGGTGAGGAATGAGGCAGTTGGAGAGGGAGAGGATGAAAATAGTGTCGATGATGAAGGTGCTGAAAATGATGGAAATGGTTAAGTATATGAGGTTGAACATATTTGGGATATTTGTTATAGAGATCCTAATAGTATTAAAAAGTCTGGTTATACTATATATACTTCAAGGTATATTTGAAACTCCTGTGAGTTGCTATCTTCTTTAGAAATGCCTCAAATACAATTTCTCTCAACCTTATAATTGTGCTTTCCATTTTTTCCTAGATTATACTATGCTTAGCATTTTATTTCTATTTGATTTCTATATTAAAAAGTACTCCGTATCAATTAAGTAAAATTCTAACGAAATGAAATATAGGATCCAGTTGATGAATATGGAAATGAGATATGCCCTTCAATAAACAAACGAAACTAGATGCTTCGAGCAAAATGAATTCTTTTTTTTACTAAAGAGTTATGGATGGCTTGACAAGTCCCAATTCGAATCGACCAATCTGGTATATTTTCCACGTTATAGGAGTATGTCTATGTTTCTATAATGCACATACATGATTTCAGTTTTTAAAGTTATTTTGCGTTTCTGCTGATCTTTCTTGTTTTATATGCATTTTGTAGGAAATAAAGCCACTTGAAACACTTGTGTGTAGCCTAGGCTCTACCAGAAGCAGGCTTTTTACTGGATGTCAGAATATGATTAGGGAATTGAGGCAGAGCAAACAACCAAAGTTTTGCATCCATGTTGGGCAGCATATCGAATTTGTGATGAGTATGCATGTAACACCCCGGCTCGGCTTTACCGTACATCCGGAGTAGTTACCGCCACACCAAGACTGAACCCAATCAAATCTAGATAGAGTTCACTCTAGATGCACAGGCTGAAGATAAGGAAATTGTTTCATATCGTCAAAACCCGTCATAACTTCATATATGTATATATGAGTAGCAAAAGGGTAGCTATACTAGCTACAAATATGTACAAGAGTTTTCTTTCGGCCCATTAGAACAAAGTTTGGGCTATTCTCTCCTCTAAAACCTCGATGGGGTAGAACCCATAACTCTCCTGAACAGCATCCATGAAACACAATGGACTACTGGGAACAGGAGACCAGACAGGTACAACCGGGTGAACAGGAGAAGGAACAGGATCAGGAGCATAAGCCGGAGCTGGAGGATCAGGAGCGAAGCCAGGAGTATACGGGTCGTCGCCCGCTAGATACTGTACATAAACATCATAGTCTAAGATAGGAAACATGAACTCTGATGGGTCACCAGAGTTCCCGGGGCTGCAAGAACCCACGCTAGACTGCATCTGATAAAGGACACAATGAAGTGTAGTTAGCACGACGGCTAAGTAAGGAAATCCATTGTCACTTAAAAGTAAACAAAGGTTTCGAAAATGTATTAATAATTTGAAAGCTATATGCTTTATCCATAAGTTGAAAATCTACCGACAACCAAATTATCAACAAAAAAGTGTATAATAGAGCATATTAATTGCATCAACATATAATACTTCATTTCCGGGAATTTTCATCGCTTTTAACTCAAAAGGGAGTGTTCAACAGCACACTACAGTGCTGAAATTTCGTGACATTTTATTCTTCAGCATAGTTACAAAGTAACTAAATTTTCATAGTTAGAATTCACTTATAGTTACAAAGTAACTAAATTTTCATAGTTAGAATTCACTTAGTTTCCCCCTGGATAAGTGCAAGGCCTTCTTGGAATATTTTCAACAACCTCGGGCCATGGCATTCATGGCTCCCGCAGGTCAAACATCTCAATAACCTTGGGCCACGGCTCACAAGCCTCCCGCAGGTCAAACAACTCAACAACCTCGGGCCACGGCTCACAAGCCTCCCGCAGGTCAAGCAACTCAACAACCTCGGGCCACGGCTCATAAGCCTCCCGCAGGTCAAACATATCCTTCACGACTTTATCCAGAAACTAAGGTTTTTAAAACATTCTTTCTTTCTTGGATTTAATTAGTATTTTCGCATAATGTCTCAAAACGATTATTTCTATCAAAATATATTCCCAAGATATTCATATTTGTCATTGACTTTTTACCATAAATTCCCAAGTGACAAGGGTTACACTTGTCTCTTTAAAACACGATTTTTCTTCCAAACCGATGTATATAATTTACAAAACAATATTTGAACTTTCAGAAATTGAACTCGGTTGCCCGTAGGCCTTTCAAACATCATATCATGCAAGAGCAAAAATTACGGAAGAAAGTTCGGTCGAAGACAGGACCGCGCACCGCAGCCGTGCGAATCCCCGCACCGCCGGACGCACGGCGGACGCGCGCGTCCGGGCCGCGTCCGGCCGTTCGGTCGTGATCTCGCTAACTGGACGCCAACGGACGCGCAGTGGACGACAACAGACGCGCAGTGGACGCGCGTCCGTGGGCGCGTCTGGCCTTTCGGCCGTTATCCCGAAAACTGGACGGTGGTGGACGCGCGTCCAAGGCCGCATCCATCCAAATCTGCCAACTTCGGGCAACAAAAACCGCGTTGTAATGCCTCGATTTTCCACTATTTTCACAAGTATAAGCCTATATGGACATAAATACAACATATACATGCATAAATTAGCTATGAACATGTATACAAAAATTAACAAAAATTCAAAGCGTAGTTTCTTGAGCCAACTAAGAGATCTTCAAGTTTAACCCATAATTTTCACATAAAATTCCTAGTCTCATATTTCACTAGTATTTGTCTATTTTCAAGTGACTAAACCAACTTAAGGGATTCCTTACCTCCCAAGTAGTTTTACTACCGCAGACAAGTTGTGATCTTCTCTTCCAAACTTTCACCGAAGATCCTAAATAATAATCACCATAATAACAACATTTTCATGAATCCTTAGCTTAAACTTAAGTTCTAGGAAGGATTCTAGCCATATTAACCGAATAAAACCAAAGTTTTACCTATTATGGAAGCACTTGTGTTGAAAAATGGCTATGGAGTTCTTGGATCTCAAGAGGAAGATGATGTTTTCCTTCTCTCCTTTTCCTTCTCTTAATTTCGAAAATGGGGGGTGTGGGAGATGATAACTTGGAGCTTAAGCTAACTAGTATGGTTCATCCCATACTCTCTCATGACAAAATAATATTTAATTACCATGTGGTAAATAATGTGACACTTGTCACAATTCCATGGTAAATCTTGAAGAGTAGGATTTCCTTGCTAGTTTGGGATTAAATCAGATAAAAGTTCGGAGGAATATAACTTAATTCGGGAAAATTTTAATACCAAAATTATTCTAAAAATAATCACGTCATTAACCACTAAAATCGAGAAATTTTTCCGGTATCTCGCGAAATACAGTGGTACGAAGGTCCGTAACAATTTCATTGTTACAGTTCGTTTAATTCTCACTTGAACTAAATAGGAAGTTCAGGCTTAATCGTATCATGCTTAATAATCCATTCTCTTGGGAAATTCAAACTGTATATACATCCTTAAAAATGTTACGGTTCGTGACCGGTACGTAGATCGCAACTTATTAATAACTAGTCTTACTAAAAAAAAAATCCTTTTGAAGTACCGAGAGATCTTCTCATAAATGTCATAGCCTAAAAAATATTTTTTGAACCCTAAACTTTATCGGAATAACGTCCTATCATAACGCTTTCCAATTCCCACGTAGCTTCCTCTGGACTGTGATTCGACCATTGAACTTTGATCATTTTGACTAATTTCCTCCTTATATCCCGGGTTTTTGAGTCCAAGATTCGAATTGGTCTTTCTTCGTATGCTAACGAATCATCCATCTCCAGTTCCTCCGGCTCCAATACATGGGATGCATCATGTACATACCGCTTAAGTTGAGAAACATGAAATACGTTATGTACATTATCAAGCTCAATCAGCAGAGCCAGTCGATAGGCTAAATTTCCTATCCTTTCCAAAATTTCATAAGGTCCTATATAACGAGGACTCAACTTTCCTTTCTTCCCAAACCTTCTGACTCCTTTAGTGGGTGAGACTTTCAGTAATACCTTCTCCCCAACTTGATATTCGGTGAATTGTCGCTTCAAATCGGCATACGACTTTTGTCGATCCTGAGCGACTTTCATCCTCTCTCGAATTACCTTGATTGCCTCAGTAGTCTCTTGTAGGTACTGAGATCCAAGTATAACGACATCACTTTTGTCGCTCCAGCACAGAGGACTTCGACATTTTCGCCCATATAGTGCCTCATAAGGGGCCATTCCTATACTCGCATGGTGGCTGTTGTTATAGGAAAATTCTATTAAATCCAACTGCTCGTCCCATGAACCCTGGAAATCGAGCACACAACCTCTGAGCATATCCTCCAACGTTTGTATTGTTCGCTCCGTTTGGCCATCAGTGGCAGGGTGAAATGCCGTACTCAGTTTGAGTTGAGTGCCCATTGCAATTTATAACGCTTCCCAAAAACGTGATAGAAATCGTGAGTCTCTGTCTGAAACGATATCTTGCGCTACCCCGTGGTGTCTAACCACGTGTTTAACATAGGCTCTCGCCAACTTTTCCATCGACCATGTTTTGTTCATTGGAATGAATCTCGCTGTCTTGGTCAGTCGATCGACAATAACCCACACTTGATCGTTTCCAGTCTTGGTTCTAGGCAATCCTCCCACAAAATCCATAGAAATTGAGTCCCATTTCCACTGCGAAATCTCTAATGGTTGCAATAATCCCTTTGGTTACTTCTTTCTGCCTTGACCTTTTGACAATTCAAACATCTAGCCACAAATTCAGCTACATCCTTCTTCATGCCCGACCACCAAAAGTTTTGTTTCAAATCCTTATACAATTTATCCCCACCAGGATGAACTATATAGGGTGTGTAATGGCCTTCCTTCATTATTTGCTCCATTATCTTCTTACACCCTTTAGGTATTATCCACCTACCTTGGTATCTTACACTCCCATCCGGGTGTAGTTCAAAGGGACCATGTTTTCCATCAACCCTCTTCTCTTTGATGCTCTCCACCCAATTGTCTTCTTCTTGTGCTTGTTTGATTTCCTCAAATAGAGTTGGAGTGGCCGACATGTAATATAATTTCTTTTCTTATTCCACTTGACCGCACATCTNTTTCACCGAAGATCCTAAATAATAATCACCATAATAACAACATTTTCATGAATCCTTAGCTTAAACTTAAGTTCTAGGAAGGATTCTAGCCATATTAACCGAATAAAACCAAAGTTTTACCTATTATGGAAGCACTTGTGTTGAAAAATGGCTATGGAGTTCTTGGATCTCAAGAGGAAGATGATGTTTTCCTTCTCTCCTTTTCCTTCTCTTAATTTCGAAAATGGGGGGTGTGGGAGATGATAACTTGGAGCTTAAGCTAACTAGTATGGTTCATCCCATACTCTCTCATGACAAAATAATATTTAATTACCATGTGGTAAATAATGTGACACTTGTCACAATTCCATGGTAAATCTTGAAGAGTAGGATTTCCTTGCTAGTTTGGGATTAAATCAGATAAAAGTTCGGAGGAATATAACTTAATTCGGGAAAATTTTAATACCAAAATTATTCTAAAAATAATCACGTCATTAACCACTAAAATCGAGAAATTTTTCCGGTATCTCGCGAAATACAGTGGTACGAAGGTCCGTAACAATTTCATTGTTACAGTTCGTTTAATTCTCACTTGAACTAAATAGGAAGTTCAGGCTTAATCGTATCATGCTTAATAATCCATTCTCTTGGGAAATTCAAACTGTATATACATCCTTAAAAATGTTACGGTTCGTGACCGGTACGTAGATCGCAACTTATTAATAACTAGTCTTACTAAAAAAAAAATCCTTTTGAAGTACCGAGAGATCTTCTCATAAATGTCATAGCCTAAAAAATATTTTTTGAACCCTAAACTTTATCGGAATAACGTCCTATCATAACGCTTTCCAATTCCCACGTAGCTTCCTCTGGACTGTGATTCGACCATTGAACTTTGATCATTTTGACTAATTTCCTCCTTATATCCCGGGTTTTTGAGTCCAAGATTCGAATTGGTCTTTCTTCGTATGCTAACGAATCATCCATCTCCAGTTCCTCCGGCTCCAATACATGGGATGCATCATGTACATACCGCTTAAGTTGAGAAACATGAAATACGTTATGTACATTATCAAGCTCAATCAGCAGAGCCAGTCGATAGGCTAAATTTCCTATCCTTTCCAAAATTTCATAAGGTCCTATATAACGAGGACTCAACTTTCCTTTCTTCCCAAACCTTCTGACTCCTTTAGTGGGTGAGACTTTCAGTAATACCTTCTCCCCAACTTGATATTCGGTGAATTGTCGCTTCAAATCGGCATACGACTTTTGTCGATCCTGAGCGACTTTCATCCTCTCTCGAATTACCTTGATTGCCTCAGTAGTCTCTTGTAGGTACTGAGATCCAAGTATAACGACATCACTTTTGTCGCTCCAGCACAGAGGACTTCGACATTTTCGCCCATATAGTGCCTCATAAGGGGCCATTCCTATACTCGCATGGTGGCTGTTGTTATAGGAAAATTCTATTAAATCCAACTGCTCGTCCCATGAACCCTGGAAATCGAGCACACAACCTCTGAGCATATCCTCCAACGTTTGTATTGTTCGCTCCGTTTGGCCATCAGTGGCAGGGTGAAATGCCGTACTCAGTTTGAGTTGAGTGCCCATTGCAATTTATAACGCTTCCCAAAAACGTGATAGAAATCGTGAGTCTCTGTCTGAAACGATATCTTGCGCTACCCCGTGGTGTCTAACCACGTGTTTAACATAGGCTCTCGCCAACTTTTCCATCGACCATGTTTTGTTCATTGGAATGAATCTCGCTGTCTTGGTCAGTCGATCGACAATAACCCACACTTGATCGTTTCCAGTCTTGGTTCTAGGCAATCCTCCCACAAAATCCATAGAAATTGAGTCCCATTTCCACTGCGAAATCTCTAATGGTTGCAATAATCCCTTTGGTTACTTCTTTCTGCCTTGACCTTTTGACAATTCAAACATCTAGCCACAAATTCAGCTACATCCTTCTTCATGCCCGACCACCAAAAGTTTTGTTTCAAATCCTTATACAATTTATCCCCACCAGGATAGTTTTGTTTCAAATCCTTATACAATTTATCCCCACCAGGATGAACTTGTTTCAAATCCTTATACAATTTATCCCCACCAGGATGAACTATATAGGGTGTGTAATGGCCTTCCTTCATTATTTGCTCCATTATCTTCTTACACCCTTTAGGTATTATCCACCTACCTTGGTATCTTACACTCCCATCCGGGTGTAGTTCAAAGGGACCATGTTTTCCATCAACCCTCTTCTCTTTGATGCTCTCCACCCAATTGTCTTCTTCTTGTGCTTGTTTGATTTCCTCAAATAGAGTTGGAGTGGCCGACATGTAATATAATTTCTTTTCTTATTCCACTTGACCGCACATCTTTACTTCCAGATTGAGTCCTTGAAATTCCTTACATAACTGCTCGGGTAATATCCAAAGAGCATGGTTTGTTTTTCGACTCAAGGCATCAGCTACCTTGTTTGCTTTACCCTCGCGGTATTAAATTTCCAAGTCATAGTCTTTAATCAACTCCAACCATCTCCTTTGTCTTAAATTGAGATCCCTCTGAGTGAAGATATACTTTAAACTCTTGTGGTCCGTATAAATTTTGCATGAGACTCCAAAGAGGTAGTGTCGCCAAATTTTGAGAGCGAATACCACTACTGCCAATTCTAAGTCATGTGTCGAGTAGTTAGCTTCATGAGGTTTTAATTGTCGAGAAGCATATGTTATTACCCTTCCATCTTGCATTAGGACGCATCCTAGTCCTTTGTGAGACGCATCAGTGTATAACTCATACCCTTCCGTTCCAACAGGTAGAGTTAACACTGGAGCAGTTGTCAACCTCTTCTTCAATTCCTGGAATGCCTGCTCGCATTCTTCGTTCCAACTATACTTGGTCGTCTTTTTAAGCAAATTCGTTAGTGGTCTCACTATCTTCGAGAAGTCCTGAACAAACCTTCGGTAATAACCCGCCAAACCTAACAAAACTGCGGATTTCTGTAACTGATTTGGGCACTTCCCATTCAATTACAGCTCGTATCTTGGCTGGATCTACCATTATTCCTTCCTTGGTGATTACGTGTCCGAGAAATGCGACTTCTCCCTTCCAAAATTCGCATTTTGAAAGCTTTGCGAAAAGTTTCTTTTCCCTTAGTGTCTGTAACACTGTCTTGAGATGTTCCTCGTGTTCCTCCGGTGTCTTAGAGTAGACCAAGATGTCATATATGAAAACGACGACGAATTTATCCAGGTACGGGAGGAAAATTCGGTTCATCAAATCCATAAAGGTTCCTAGGGCGTTAGTCACTCCGAATGGCATGACCGTGAATTCATAGTGCCCGTATCTCGTCCGAAATGCCGTTTTAGGCACATCTTCTTTCGCTACTCGCACTTGGTGATACCCTGACCGTAAATCAATCTTCGAGAATACGCCTGCTCCTTTCAATTGATCAAATAAGTCATCGATGCTGGGCAACGGGTACTTGTTCTTTACTGTGACTCGGTTGAGTTCCCTATAATCAATGCACAGTCTAAGACTCCCATCCTTCTTCTTAACGAACAGTACCGGTGCGCCCCAACGCGATACACTTGGCCTAATAAATCCCTTTTCCAATAATTCCGCCAATTGTGCTTTCAGCTCCTCCATCTCTTTGGGTGCCATCCGATAAGGCGCTTTTGAGATAGGTGAGGTTCCTGGTACGAGATCGATGGTGAATTCCACTTCCCTTTTCGGTGGCATTTCCGTGAGATCATCGGGGAATACGTCAGGAAATTCGCATACAATTGGAATTCGATCAATCTCGAGTTCTTCTACTTCGGCATCTTGCACCAAGCAGAGATACACTTCGCATCCCTGACGAACGTACTTCTTTAATTTCTGCATCGTCAACAACCTTGACTCGGGTTGCTTGCCAATTCCTCGGTAGGATATTCTCCTTCCCTTTGGTCCTCGTAGGACAATTTTTCACTCATTACACACGATCCGAGCTTTGTACTTATCCAACCAATCCATCTCGAGTACTACATCGATGCCTTTAAGTTCAAAACGAATGAGGTTTCTGGGATAGTTAAATCCCGCTATTTTTATAGCAACGTCGTCATAACCATCCTTACAGGATACTACTACTCCCGAAGCCGTTGTGACATTTAAATCTAATTTAGCGGTAAGCCTTAACTTTAGTTTATCAGCGAACGCAGATGATATAAATGAATTGGTAGCCCCTGTATCAAATAGGACTAATCCAAGTACTGAGTTTATGGGGAATGTACCAGTTACGGCGTCACTGGCTTGAGCCTGAGCGCTATTGACGACGTAAATCCTACCTTGCTTCTCTCCGCTGCTTTCTCCCATCACTTGCTTTCCCTTGTGGTTGGAACCAAACGTGGCGTTCGCTGGTCTTCCCAAATTCACAGACTGGGAGTTGGTCCTCTTATCTTCTGCCCTTGCAGGCTTCTGGCCGGCATTCCCATTGAACCTTCTTCCTTGATTCACACTCTGTAGAGGCTTTTGGGGACTGTCTACCTAACTTTGGCACTGAAAGGACTTGTGCCTAAGGAGACCACACTTGAAGCACCTAAGCTTCATTCCTTGACAATTTTCTCCGGGATGATTCCTTCCACATCTTGGGCAAGCAGGACGGTTCCCCTGATTGACTCCTTCTCTTCCTCTTCCTCGTATTGGGTTAAAGCTACCTTGGTTAGCCTTCTTGTTTCCTGACGGAAACTTCCGTGACTTGTCATCAGCTTTCCTCTTACTTCGGCCGTAGACTTCCTGTTGGTCCAAGTACACTTGATAATGATTTGAAGCTCTATCATACGCCTCTTTCAAAGTAGAGCACATGAATGGTGCGATCATTCCTCTTATGCTCCAGTCCAATCCCCGGACGAATCTTCTTGCCTTACTTGCCTCATCAGGTACGATCTCTTGAGCGAAACGCATCAGCTCTACGTATTGGTCATGATATTCCTGGATAGTTGCTCCCTTTTGCTTTAGTCGTAGGAACTCCTCGCATTTAATCCCTTTAATACGCTCAGTGTAGAATTGTTCCCTCAATTCCACCTTGAATTCCTCCCAACCAAACGCTGGGTCTTACAGGAGATCAGGTCCAACTGTTGCCCACCAGTTGTCTGCGGCTTTCGTCAGATAATAGACTGCAGAAGGTACTCGTTGATTCGTAGGACAATTCACTGCGTTAAGCAACTTGTCGAACGTTCGGATCCACTCCTCCAAAATCACTGGATCTTTTTCTCCTGCGTAGTACGGTGGTTGTCGGTTTGCTATTGCCTTAGCAAAATCCACCCGTGGCTGTCCTTGATTCTGGTTCTGACCTTGCTGAGCTAGCATAAACTCAACCATTCTCTCCATTGCTTGAGCCATACGATCTATTGCAGAGATATTATCGTCGTTATCGCAGGCGCATTTCGTCTCGGCGGCATATTTGCTGGAGATAATTCCAAATTAATACCCGAAGTATAAAAGTTCTTACGGAATTAGCTAGTTAGGCAAACAGTATAGCGCCTACTCAAGTCCTATACGAACCTTCCTAACATTCACTTTTTCCTACCCTCTAAGCAAGGGTTTCAAACATAGCATAATGATAATTAACGCATTACGCTAACAAGCTCACTCACAATAAGCTTAAGCAAACACATGCAGGAAAACACAAATATTGATCATACTGTTCAACAACAAGAATCGTGAGATTCTGTAGAGTAAAAGTGAAATACCCCCTTCTTATGCTACTTGGCCTCCATTCCAGCTCCGCTCCGAAACTTGTACTCAACAAGCTGTAACAATGACTTAGGTTGGTCTTAACGAACCTAAGCTGACTTCGAAACTTGGTTAACTCGAAACTAGAGCTGACTCGAAAAAGTTTGACTTAGGATTCTGACTTGAAACAGGGCTCTGATACCAACTTTGTAACACCCCGGCTCGGCTTTACCGTACATCCGGAGTAGTTACCGCCACACCTAGACTGAACCCAATCAAATCCAGATAGAGTTCACTCTAGATGCACAGGCTGAAGATAAGGAAATTGTTTCATATCGTCAAAACCCGTCATAACTTCATATATGTATATATGAGTAGCAAAAGGGTAGCTATACTAGCTACAAATATGTACAAGAGTTTTCTTTCGGCCCATTAGAACAAAGTTTGGGCTATTCTCTCCTCTAAAACCTCGATGGAGTAGAACCCATAACTCTCCTGAACAGCATCCATGAAACACAATGGACTACTGGGAACAGGAGAGCAGACAGGTACAACCGGGTGAATAGGAGCAGCAACAGGATCAGGAGCATAAGCCGGAGCTGGAGGATCAGGAGCGAAGCCGGGAGTATACGGGTCATCGCCCGCTAGATACTGTACATAAATATCATAGTCTAAGATAGGAAACATGAACTCTAATGAGTCACCAGAGTTCCCGGGGCTGCAAGAGCCCACGCTAGACTGCATCTGATAAAGGACACAATGAAGTGTAGTTAGCACGACGGCTAAGTAAGGAAATCCATTGTCACTTAAAAGTAAACAAAGGTTTCGAAAATGTATTAATAATTTGAAAGCTATAAGCTTTACCCATAAGTTGAAAATCTACCGACAACCAGATTATCAACAAAAGAGTGTATAATAGAGCATATTAATTGCATCAACATATAATACTTCATTTCTGGGAATTTTCATCGCTTTTAACTCAAAAGAGAGTGTTCAACAGCACACTACAGTGCTGAAATTTCGTGACATTTTATTCTTCAGCATAGTTACAAAGTAACTAAATTTTCATAGTTAGAATTCACTTAGTTTNCACGGCTCACAAGCCTCCCGTAGGTCAAACAACTCAACAACCTCGGGCCACGGCTCACAAGCCTCCCGCAGGTCAAACAACTCAACAACCTCGGGCCACGGCTCACAAGCCTCCCGCAGGTCAAGCAACTCAACAACCTCGGGCCACGGCTCATAAGCCTCCCGCAGGTCAAACATATCATTCACGACTTTATCCAGAAACTAAGGTTTTTAAAACATTCTTCCTTTCTTGGATTTAATTAGTATTTTCGCATAATGTCTCAAAACGATTATTTCTATCAAAATATATTCCCAAGATATTCATATTTGTCATTGACTTTTTACCATAAATTCCTAAGTGACAAGGGTTACACTTGTCTCTTAAAAACACGATTTTTCTTCCAAACCGATGTATATAATTTACAAAACAATATTTGAACTTTCAGAAATTGAACTCGGTTGCCCGNGCAAGAGCAAAAATTACGGAAGAAAGTTCGGTCGAAGACAGGACCGCGCACCGTAGCCGTGCGAATCCCCGCACCGCCGGACGCACGGCGGACGCGCGCGTCCAGGCCGTTCGGCCGTGATCTCGCTAACTGGACCCCAAGGGACGCGCAGTGGACGCGCGTCCGTGGTCGCGTCCGGCCTTTCGGCCGAGATCCCGAAAATTGGATGCCGATGGACGCGCGGTGGACGCGCGTCCAAGGCCGCGTCCATCCAAATCTGCCAACTTCGGGCAGCAAAAACCGTGTTGTAACGCCTCGATTTTCCACTATTTTCACAAATATAAGCCTATATGGACATAAATACAACATATACATGCATAAATTAGCTATGAACATGTATACAAAAATTACCAAAAATTCAAAGCGTAGTTTCTTGAGCCAACTAAGAGATCTTCAAGTTTAACCCATAATTTTCACATAAAATTCCTAGTCTCATATTTCACTAGCATTTGTCCATTTTCAAGTGACTAAACCAACTTAAGGGATTTCTTACCTCCCAAGTAGTTTTACTACCGCAGACAAGTTGTGATCTTCTCCTCCAAACTTTCACCGAAGATCCTAAATAATAATCACCATAATAACAACATTTTCATGAATCCTTAGCTTAAACTTAAGTTCTAGGAAGGATTCTAGCCATATTAACCGAATAAAACCAAAGTTTTACCTATTATGGAAGCACTTGTGTTGAAAAATGACTATGGAGTTCTTGCATCGCAAGAGGTAGATGATGTTTTCCTTCTCTCCTTTTCCTTCTCTTAATTTCGAAAATGGGGGTGTGGGAGATGATAACTTGGAGTTTAAGCTAACTAGTATGGTTCATCCCATACTCTCTCATGACAAAATAATATTTAATTACCATGTGGTAAATAATGTGACACTTGTCACAATTCCATAGTAAATCTTGAAGAGTAGGATTTCCTTGCTAGTTTGGGATTAAATCAGATAAAAGTTCGGAGGAATATAACTTAATTCGGGAAAATTTTAATACCAAAATTATTTTAAAAATAATCACGTCATTAACCACTAAAATCGAGAAATTTTTCCGGTATCTCGCGAAATACAGTGGTACGAAGGTCCGTAACAATTTCATTGTTACAGTCCGTTTAATTCTCACTTGAACTAAATAGGAAGTTCAGGCTTAATCGTATCATGCTTAATAATCCATTCTCTAGGGAAATTCGAACTGTATATACATCCTTAAAAATTTTACGGTTCGTGACCGGTACGTAGATCGCAGCTTATTAATAACTAGTTTTACTAAAAAAAAAAATCATTTTGAAGTACCGAGAGATCTTCTCATAAATGTCATAGCCTAAAAAATATTTTTCGAACCCTAAACTTTATCGGAGTAGCTGAGGGGTTACAATGCACTTTTCTTGGGATATAAAGCAAGATGTCAAAACATTAAAAGAAACTACTTTGTACCTAAATTTGTGAAATATTTGCCTAAGAGTTGTATTAATTTGGAAATTTGCTGACCAAGTTTCTCAACAGGAGGGGTCCTACAATTTATGTGAACATTTTCTCTGGTGAAGCAACTGCATAATTACCTCTTTTCTCTTTAACTCCTTATTTTTGTTGCATATATTAATTTCTCTGCAAGACCGTCTCATGTGAGAAACATAATACTTTTTTGATAGTTCTTGATATCTTGTTTAGTTAATGATGTTCACACTAATTGCTGCAAAATAATGTGCAAGATCTTTACAACCTTCTGTGTTTCTTGCATGTTGAGCCATGGTGCAATTGGGCATGGTATGCCTTGTATTTTAATAACTGTATATACATGTTATAAGTTTAACTGAACTAGATTGCTTAACTTTGCTATCTTTTAGGTGGAATAAGTTAATATAGAGACCTTATGAGAATGGTGATCAGAGAGCATTGAAACTGATCAAGGCAATTCTTAGGTCATTAATGCTTAAGAGAACAAAGGAACCAAAGGACAAGGAAGGGAGGTAGTACATTACCATTTTTTTCCTCATTTTCTTTAATGCCCAAAGTTTACTTGAGAGGCAATGTAACACCCCGTAAATTCGTTCAAGCCTTTCGTTCGTTAATTAATTTCTTGGGCAATTTAATTATTCTAATTGGGCTAATTCTTTCAATTTAATATATATGTACACTTGTATATATATATTCATGAGCCTAATTCAATTATTCTAATCAAGAGCCCAATTAATTGAATTATTCTTGTAAGGGATTTTTATTCAATTTGGATCCTTACAATATTTGTAATTAAATATTCCTACAAGCCCAACTTATTGATCTTATATTATATAATGTATATATATTGTTCCTAAGACAATTTTATGGGCTTCCTTATTCTAATTCTTATATTAATTATAAGGGATGATTTCATTAGCCCATTTTGCTAGTCTTGTATATATAGGGATGATTTCATTAGCCCATTTTGCTAGTCTTGTATATATATAATTAATTCTTGTAGCCATCATATTATATACTTAAGCCATATAATTAATTCTTGTAGCCATCATATTATATACTTAAGCCAAACTCATATTAAAGTCTTACACCCTAAATATTGTATGTATTCTTAGTATATATTTTAGAAGATCAAAACCCCTAAAAGTTTTCACTCCTCTTCCTCCCTCTCTATCACTTACACGCCATTTTCCATTCCTCTTGCACCAAAATTGATCTCCATTTCCCTACAAGTTTTCAAGTAAAGATTGCTCTTTTATGCTTGCTTAGGAGTAGGTAAGTTCATCTAGCTAAGAATCCATCTTGTATTTTGTGTTTTTGATAGTCTTTTAGCATATTCTTATAATGTTCTTTTGGGGTTCTTTGGGTAAAAGATGATCAAGGTGAAGGTGGGGCTTTGTGATCTTGCTTAGGGCTTGTTGGAGTTGGAGAAAGCTATTCAAGGTAACCACTATGTCCATCAAAACTATTTTTATTCACTCCTATTCTATATGATGTTCTTGGTGTTGGAAATCCTGAAAATTCTTTGTGATTAGCCTATTTTGTTGGATCTATTTGTTGGATTTCATCTTGATCTTTTGATTAGTGTTGTATGATCATTGATGGTTTGGATTTCCATGTCTTTGGCGTCTAAATTGGATGAAATGTTGGTGTATTGGGTCTGATTTTGCTCTCTGGAAATACCTCTTTCGTGTCTGCTGTTGATGTTCTGGAACTGGGGTTGGAGTTGACCTTGCGGAGGTCCTCGGCGGCACAATGTAACCCGCCGGGGAGTTCCGCAAGGCCAAGGCGGTTGGGTTGAACGGAGAGTGGTGTTCCGTTGAGGCAGTCCGCCTCCTTCCTGCGGAGGAATGCGGTGGAAGACGGTGTTCCGTCAGTGTGTTCCGCAAGTTCTCTGGGAATCTGCTCCCAGAGGCTGCTTTGTGATGTTGTTGTCTGTTGTTTCTCCTTTGTTTCTGATTATTGTTGGATTGTTTTGTGGAGTATTTTACCATGTCTTTGGAGTATTTATCCATGCCTTTTGTTGGGTATTTACTACCTTGTCTTGGAGATTTATTCATGTCTTTAGTTTCCCTTTTGTACTCTTGGTCTATTGATTCTTGATATTCATTTACCTGGGAGTTTGTTTGTGTTCATAGATGAGATGAACACTTTGTTTGGTTGTTTTGGGATGATGTTGGAGTATGAGTATGTGATGTTGGTTGTTGGTATCATTGGAGTTTGTTGGGTGAACTAGTTGTGCTACTATTGTTGGTATTCGGGTTCATTACCCCTGTGATTGGGTTCATTACCCCCGTGATTGGGTCGATTCACCCCTGTGATTGGACTTCGGTCCCTGTGATTTGGGTTTTACCCCTGTGTACTTGGCTTCTGATTTGGGGCTGGGTTCGGTATGATGGTTGGTGTGAAGTTTGGTGGTTGGTGTGGGAAGTTTCTTTCGGTTCTTTGGTTGTGAGTCTTTGTTTATTCGGTTGATACCTCGTTGTTCTCAATTATGATTGATTGTTCCTTATACTTGTGTTCAGTTGGTATCTTGGTTATGGCTCGTTGTTGTCTTATGCTTTCATCGTTGAACTTTGGCTTTATTCGAATGAGTTTTGGTTATGCTTTGTTCAGCTTATTGTTGTTGAGTATCCGTTTTGAACTATTGAACAGTCTGTTGGTGTTTATATTCTATATGGGTGTGTAAACCTATTTATAAGCGTATGTATATCTATATCTCCTTGCGGGTGTGAATGGTGGTTGCTTAGCATTCTTTTGCTAATGGTTCTTTGCGTGTTTTCCAGGTATGGAGTAGTCTATGCGAGAGCGCGCTAGAGTTTCTCT
>NC_044919.1:22896593-22897071 GCF_003576645.1 Ipomoea triloba | reverse complement strand
AAGTGGGGGCCGAGAGCAGCAGGCTAGGCCGCAGCAGAAGAAGATCTTTGTGATGGGCCGCACCCAAGCCGAGGCGAGTGGGCTTGAAGAAGGTAACCCTCGAGCCTAATCTTTTAATTGCGTGGTTTAAGTGCTTTCCGAGTTTTCCGTTAAGCGTTTTAGTTAGTCGAACCGTTAAGTGAACCATAGGTGACCTTTCGTTAGTTAGGAAGCTTTAGGTAACGTTTCGTTAAGGGTTTGGAAGACTCGGTTTTATGTTAAGTGGTTGGATCGTTCGTAAAAGACAAACCAAAGGGACAAGATGCAAAGGAAAGGGAAAAAGGAGCCTAAGGACCTAGCTAATGTCCACAAGGGGACTCGAACCCGCGCCTAGCGCATAGGAACAAAGGAACCACGCCAACCAGCTACAATGATTCGTAGTGTTCCAGTCACAAGACTCTGCTTTTATTTCTAACGTTCAAGTGGTGACCATGCGGTT
>NC_044919.1:22889884-22893661 GCF_003576645.1 Ipomoea triloba | reverse complement strand
GAACTATTGAACAGTCTGTTGGTGTTTATATTCTATATGGGTGTGTAAACCTATTTATAAGCGTATGTATATCTATATCTCCTTGCGGGTGTGAATGTTGGTTGCTTAGCATTCTTTTGCTAATGGTTCTTTGCGTGTTTTCCAGGTATGGAGTAGTCTATGCGAGAGCGCGCTAGAGTTTCTCTATCTGAGGATGCGTAGACTTAGTTTACCTTGTTTAGACTTTGGTTTTGGGCCTGTGTGCCTTGAGATATTATTATATACTCTTGATTAGTCTTTTCGGTACTTTTGGATAACTATGGATTATGTTTGAGGATTTATTCTGGTTTATATATATGACAGTTTAGTTCGTTCTTATGTTTAGCCTGTGCATCTAGGCTGTGTTTATACCTAGATGTGGCATGACGCCCTTAAGTTTTAAATTCGCTTCCGCTACGTTTGGTTTTGGTTGAGATAGGCAGCTGTTGTGCTAAGTTTTATCTATCTCAGCCTGTGTGAGGTTGGGGTGTCACAGGCAAAGCTTTATCTGGCAGCATATTGATGTCTTGTTCTTTTGAATTAGGCCAATTCTTGTCCTGCTACTAACTGATATCCAAGTCATTGAGTGTGAACAATAGGAAGCAGAGCGTGATTTCTATGATGCTCTCTACAAGAAATCTTTATCGGGGAGTGGAAAGAAATTTTCATCTTAAAGAAAACGGAAAATCTCTTGCATGATAGCGTCGCGTTGAATGAACTACAATGTTGTGTTACATTTATCATATATGCATATTTTTAGTTATAAATGGAATTTAATTAATACGTAGACTATTGTTTTTAAATATTGTTAAATATTATTATTCATTTATTTGACAAGTATTATTTACAATTGATTTCTTTTAATATGTTGAATTAATTTTATTTTAATATGTGGACTTCCTTGAATATTGTTAAACATTAGTATTTGGCAATACAAGTTACATTTGATTTTCTTTTAAATTAAATGTGTATTTATTTTTTGAGGAGAAATGTGTATTTATTTGTGTTTTGCAATGCATATTTGAAAGTAAAGATTTACATCAAAAAGTAATTTAATGGCAATTAAAAAAATATATAACAAAAAATACCATGCAAATTTGAGTAGCAATTAAGAACAATCGCTATTAGATGAGAAAATACAAATAGAAAATAAAAAATATATTTTAGCGACAATTATAAAATCACTATTAATAATACTAAAATTAAAAAGTATTCTTTTACTAGCACACTTAATAATAACCGCCACTAAAAGTTATAGTAAATATTAAATAAATATTAGAGGTGGCTTTAAAACCACCGCTAAATGCACTCAAAACCGCCGCGAAATAAGTTTTCCGTTAATTTCCACACTTGTCTAAAACCGCCTCTAAATCCTTCGCGACACACTATTTAAACATGGTTGGGGAACCGCCTCTAAATAGTTTAGTGGTGATTTTGAACTACCGCTAAATAACCTTTTTGGTGTAGTGCTCCCATGGCATAGGCACAGTGCCGAACCACGTAAATCTTGCATTTTTTACTTTCTGCCACGAAAAGGAAACAACTAGCTATGGAAAGAGATCTGGCGCGGATCTCATACATAGAAAACCGGAGAATATCCTATAGCAATTAGGAAAAAAATTTGTATGCATTTATTGTTGATTTACTTGCCTAGTTTAGACCAACTTCTTGCTTTCCGGAAGTTTAATCTTCATGTATAAATACGTTGTTAGGGCCCTGTTTAAGGGTTAAGCTCACTAAATACACACAAAGGCAATAATAAAACACTTTTTCAGTGATATTCTGAGCAATTTTTCAATAATATTGACCTGACCTACGTCATATCCATCATACAACCACCAGAATGAGTAATTCACAACAAAGTATAATACACTTAATTGAAATATATCAATGATACCTGACTAGTATCACGAATGTAGGTGAGCTTAATACCAATCAAGCATAAGATTAGAATTTGATATATGCTTGCTTTATTTGCATGTAGAAGAGAAGGTGTGGCATGAAAAACAAGATCATCCACTGTAGCCTCAGATGCTTGCCTAGCTTGCAATAATAGTACAGTATATAGGCTTCAAGAAAGCTTAATAAGGTTGAATTTAGGTAGGTAGGTAGCTAGGCAAGTCATCCTTGGTTACAATTGTCTAGTCTTGGTGTTCATGCAAGGCCTCTCTCCCGTGCATATATATTAATAATATATTCGTTTCTGAACATAAGAGAATGGGCAGCTTGCATGATGGATAAGAGTCTTCGTGGTAGCCTCGGACGACCACCTAAGAACCTAACCTCACAATTATGTTGGAGCAGATCAGAGCAACATAATACCAGCTAGGTAGGTAGGTTAGGTTTTTAGGCAAGTCATCCTTGGCTTACCGCGACGCTAGACTCTTCATCGTCATGCAAGGCCGCCATTTTCAAACTAAAATCTGCAGAAGAGTTAGAATCTAATTGAAGGTGTTGCATGATGGAGAAAAGCTGATCTTCTCAGAACAGACAAAGATGGAACCTGCCTCATATAAACCCATCTTGCCACTTTAAACCCCAAAGATGGGTTCTAGTAGGCAGACCAAGCCCTTTATCTTCATGCAACACTGCATTTCCTCTCTCATCTGTGATTTGTGATGCAATATATTCAGCCTAAACAGGCTATATATAGGCAACCTTTAGTTTAATTTTCCTTTTTTTTATTATTATTTTTTTATTTTTGGGTTTGGAGAGAAACCCATAACCACTATTTGAGAGTGTGCACTGTCACTAAATTAAAGGATCACATAAACTAGTATAAGTTGCTCATAGCTGACTAGCTCAAACCAAAAACGCTGAGATTCAAACTCGGAACTTTGTAGTTACAAATCTATCTCCTTAGCAATCTTGGTCGGGGTTACCCTAGAACTTTCTTCTTCTTTTTTTTTTTTTCGTTCCCTGATACTATGTTTAGGCCATGTTTGGTAAATGGTTGTTAGCTGATTGGGTTGGCTGTTTGGGTTAGAAGGTATGATTTGTTGATAACATTAGCTAATTGTAGAAAGTTGTTTGATAGATTAGCTGTTAGTTGATAGCTGTTTGGTATAATTTATTTTATCAGAAAGCTAATTGAAAAAGGCTGCTTTGAGTAGTCTTTTGAATTTTAGCATTTTGGAGTTACAAAAAGCTTATTAACCAAACAACTAATAGTGATCAAATAAGCCAAAATTGATTGATAGACTAATTATTTACCAAACAGGGCCTTAGTGTATAACCTATAAATATGTAAATGTCAATTTAAGAAAACATGTCATGCATTCAACTTAATATCGAAATAGTGTAAAAAAATTTTGGATTCAAACCTCTACATAGTTGAAGGATGTGTTGAACATATAGCTTATAAAATATAAATATGTATTCTCACCATTAGTTTAAACTCTTAATAAAAAGCAGACACAATATATTCGATCTTAATTAAATTTAGGGTCGTTATCCATATATCTACCAAATGCATCGAAATAGAATTCGTCAAGGATATGATGGTATTTGGTGTACATGCAAGAGGATTGGATTCTAAGTGTGTGTCAATAAATGGTTAGTCTTAATTGGCTCCATACAAAAATATACTCTCCTTTATTCTTGTCACACACTCAGACATGATATGTTATTTGACCTGCAAGTTGGACAAATTCCATTTGGGTAGTCAAATAAATTTAATGAATTATACTTATATGTACTTTATATGGTCAATTATTCTGTTTTTTTTTTTTTTTTTTTTTTTTTTTTTTTTTTTTTTTT
>NC_044919.1:22851476-22889751 GCF_003576645.1 Ipomoea triloba | reverse complement strand
TTTTTTTTTTTTTTTTTTTTTTTTTTGTTTTTGTTTTTGTTTTTGTATTTTTAGCATTACTCCATCCAATCATTGTATATATGTCACATAACGAGAGTAATATGTACTCTTTCAGAGTACATTTAATATATATATTTTTTTAATTTTAACTGTCTTTAATTTGTTTTGTTTATTGGTCAAATTTTGATTATCTAATGGCTAATTGGAAGCCCTAACCTTTTCGACCAAATTAAATTTTAATTATATTAAGCTCAATGTCATTGACTTTATGGTCTAGTGGCACGAAATGACTCTTCTAAATGGGAAGTCATAAATTCGAGCCTATGAATTTATGATTGTAATATAGAGTTAATAATATTTGCCCGCATGGACAGCTCAACTGGTCATAGGGGTGAAGTTTGGGAGAAGAGTACGTTAATAATACTAAAAAAAATTCAATTTATCAATTAATGACTTATATATAATTTGTGTAGAAGTAAATTAGTCTCTTAAAATTAGTCTCTTAAAATTTATAATTTGAATTTCTAAATTGAACAGTTGAATATATAAGAACGTGTTTAATGAATTCCTACAAATAAAATCCAATAATAATTAAATATAACTATTGAATACAGAGGTATCATGTTATAAACACAATTTCAAATCAACCAATACAAAATTAATTTGTAAATTAGTTACTCCTCAGGTTGATTGCAGAGGCATGCTAGCATGTGGACCAACCCAAAGGCGACAATGGAGGGCATTTTTTCTTCTTGCAGTGATCCAAGTTATCCTAAAAAACATTGTGAAGAATTTATTCTTTCTTTTTGTGCTAGGTTCCAACAATATCCATTAGGAAGGGCATTATTCTGTAATTGGAATTAAGAGAGCAATGAAATGAGGAGTGGAGAGTGGAAATACTTGATGGATCGGATCGGATAAGATGTGAAGATTGGTAATGTGGATAGTAGGTGCACTTGGGCAGCAGAATCTTATGCTTTAACCAATTGTTATACATACCATGGATCAGGATCAGACCCCGTCCAAAAATTATGTTTCTATAACTAACATATTATGTGTCTTTAGTTAATAAATTCTGTATCTGTAAATAACTTGAAAGCATATAATATGTTAACTACAGAAACATAGTATGTTAATTGCCGGTCAGTTAACATATTATATGTATGTAGTTAACATATTATATGCCTCAATTTATTTATTAAGTATATAATCTGTAAATTGCAGACACATAATATGTTAACTGTAGACATATAATTCGAATGTTATTTTAGACCAGAGTCTACAATGCAAAGTGAATCAGATTCCATGATATAATTTGCCTGCTTTAACTAGCTCCTTTAATTTGGTGAATGTTTCATTATCTCTCTTACACTTTTAGTTATCTTTGGTTCACAAAATCTTATATTATCTTAAAAAATGTTAAATGGATAGGATTCATAGGAATATCATACTCTTTGGAATTTGAACAAATAGCGTTTGGTTATTACTGAGAATTTGTGATATTAATATGTTGTTGTGAATAAGTCGATTTAATTCAGTATAAAAAAACATAAAAATTGATTCGTACTGTTTAGTGGTGTAGATCTACATTTTTGAATTTATTTGTATACCCATAGTTAGGCTTACGATTAGTATCAGAAATGGTTATGTGGTAGGTGATTATCGTCTGGTATATTTTTTAGATCTAGAGTGTTTAATTTATGTGTTTACCTAAAAGAGTTCTAACTCTGGTTATTTTCTTTACTTTTCTAACAGATGAAGATTGGAAAGCACAGTGCATAAATTTGAAGAAAGATGAGTTTCCTTTTATTCCTGTTTTTTTTTTATGCACTTTTTTTTTTTGGTTCTTAACGCCTGTTGTTTGAACTTATTTTCATTCCCGTTAAACTATCGAAATAAGTTTGTGATTAAATTTTTGTTTGTTAGTAAGGTACTGTAAATCTAAGATCAATGGACATAAACTACCGAATAGAGGCACAAACAGTGGACATACCTGTGTGTTTCGACTGTTGCTTCCTTTTTTTGTCAATAACAGTAGAATTCTTTAACTGCTTCATCAGCTCTGTAGTGTATATTAATTATTTCTATATTTTGATTAGTGTGTGACAGGGTAATTGGGTACCCGACCCGAAACCATTGGCATGACCTTGTCAAGACAGTTGCCGTTCAAACTACCCAAGACACCTCACTCCTCAGCATCAATGCGCAACGGTCCAACTCCTCAGCATTGATGACCAACGTTCAGCTCCTCAGCATTGATGACCAACGTTCAGCTCCTCAGCATTCAGCTCCTCAGGCATTGGGGCCCAACGTTCAACTCCTCATTAATGCTCCGTTACTAAGCTGAAAGGAATAAAAAGACTCACAACCACGTAGTGAGACACGACACTTCTTACTAGACAAAACAACACTCAACTCATTTTGTACACTGAGCACTGCACTCAATACTGTATTCAAATACTCAATAATACTAAAATAATATCCGGTAACACATTATTACCGTCATTGGTGCTTTCATTGAGAGCCGAGATCAGATCTCAGGCTAAAATCACAAAATCACAAAACCACTCAGTTCATCTCATCACTATCAATGGCATCTAGATCCAGTAGCTCGCATACACCTAGTCAGGTGAACAAGGGTCACCCCTTGGGTGATCTTCGTGAGCAGCTCAACAGTAATCGCGGAGGTGACCTTCGCAGCCAACTCAACAACAATAACCGCAGAGAAGGTGACCTCCGTAGCCAACTCAACAACAACCATGGTGGTGGTCGCACTAGCCAACTCAACAATAACCATGGTGGTGGCCGCACTCCCCTCCCAGCAACTGCTGCTCCCGCCCAAGTGGTGGACCTTCAGGCAGCAGCGCAGGTCATCCAACAGGCGGCGGCGACAATGGCTCAACTAGTCGCAGGAATGCAAGGCCAGATCCTACCGCCACTGCCCCCTCTGGAGGAAGAAGTGCAATCTCCGAGGCAAAACAGAACTCAACGACAGGAAGGTGGACCTCAGCCAGTTTCCAGATCTGTTCGAGAACGACCGGCGGCTTCTAGATCTATCTGAGATCGGCTGGGGGTGCAAGGATCCTCCAATAGAGGTTCCCGTCCCCAAGCAGGCAAGGCAGTAACCAAACGACCATCCGGAGAAAGGATGGGCGAATCTGGTGGATTGGCTTCGCGTCACTCCACTAGACACAAAACACCACAAGAAGACCTGGTTGAAAGGCTCCAAAGGCAGATAGACGACTTGGAGAAGAAAGTAGAAGCAAGAGAACACTCACCAGAACCTGAAGTAAGAATGGTTGCTCCATTCTCTTCCGACATAATGGAAGTTCCTCTTCCAAAAGACTTTCGACTACCCACAATCAAAGCCTACACTGGCACTTCTGATCCACGTACCCATATGACACGATACAAGGCAGCCATGGTAATGATTGGGGCAAGCGATGCCATCATGTGCAGAGCGTTCTTGTCCACTTTGGACGGAACGGCTCAAGACTGGTTTAACACAATCCCGGACGGATCAATTCAAACTTTTGCAGAGCTATCCAAGAGTTTTTTGTCCTATTTCTCAGGAAGTATACAACATAAGAAACCATTCTCGCATCTCGGCGGGGTAAAGCAGGATAAGGGGGAAAGCCTGCGAGACTTCTTAAGCAAATGGAAAAAAGAAGTCAACAACGTATATGACTTCGATTCGAAGGCAGCGATTCTCATCTTCATCCAAGCACTGAGGTCAGGCGATTTACACAAACAAATGAACGCCCACCACCCACGCTCTTATGAAGAACTCATGAGAACGGCCAACCGGTACGCAGACGCAGAGGAGGCTGACAGGAGAAAGAAGGATGAGGAGGAAGGACGAAAGAGTGGGCGATCTGATAAAGCTGGTCCGCCCAGCCAGGCACCACGACCAAACCAACCACCCTCAAAGAAGGGAAGAGATGATCGACCTCGCCTCATCTCGTTACGACATTTGACACCGCTAACTCACCCAGTTAGCGTAATCCTAAATCAAGCTGAAGACATGGGGATCGTGCAATTTCCGCAGGAGTGCATGAAAGTCTCCCCAAATGCGAATCAATCCAAGTATTGCAGATTCCATAGGCAGGTGGGCCATGATACCGATGAATGCAACGTGTTAAAACGCCAGATTGAGGAGCTCATCCAGAGGGGATATTTCAGACAGTTCGTCAAACGGTCAGGCCAGCAAAAGTCAGGCCAAAAGTCAAGCCAACAACAACATCGGCGTAATCTACCAAAAAACGTTTGGAAGAAGGATGATAGCTCCGAACCGTCATCCTCGAGTGGTAAGAAAAGGGAACACGACCAAGTTACAGTAACAGATCGTGATCTCTCTGACAAAGACACAGAAGAGCCTAGGAAACACAAGAAACAGACCATACACTTTATCTACGGAGGTCCTGCAGGCGGAGACACACAAGTAGAGAGGAAAAAGTGGAGCCGCCAATTATATGTAGGTGAGGTGGTCAGCCTTCCAAAGGGAAAAAAGCAGAGGAGGGAAGCCATCACCTTCTCTCACGATGACCTCCCAGAAGGTCCACTGCCTCACCGAGATGCGTTGGTGATCAAGATGGAGATCAACGACAGCATTGTGCATCGCATACTCGTAGACACCGGAAGCTTAGTCAACGTGATGTACTACGACGCTTTCACCAAACTGGGACTGCCCAGAAATCAGCTCAAAGAGGTACGGACCCCACTTTCTAGCTTTACTGGGATTCAATAGAGACAGAGGGATCCGTGGTACTACCAGTAGAGATAGGCGTGAGCCCCAACACCTCCAAGATAAACATGGAGTTCATTGTGGGGGTGAAACTCACATGTGCCCATAACATCATACTGGGGAGGCCAGCTTTGGAAGATCTGAAGGTGATAATTTCGATGGAGCACCTGTGCATGAAATTTCCCACGCCATACGGGATAGGAGTTGCGAGAGGAGATCAAAGAGCAGCTCGTAGCTGTTACGTCAATGCGTGTAAGAAAATTGGACAAAAAGATCTGCAGGTCCACACCATTGCAGAAAAAGTGCTGAGAGAAGAGGAGGGCTGGCCACGCGCCGAGCCTGCATCTGAAACGGAAGACGTGGTGGTCGATCCCGCACGAGCAGATAGGGTTGTAAAGATTGGCACTGGGTTGGCACCAGAACTAAGAGCCCAGATAGTCGAAGTCATCCGACAGTTTAAAGAAGTTTTTGCGTGGGGTCCAGAAGACATGCGAGGTATCAATTGAAAAAATATTTGTTATCCCCGCCACTGCTTGCAAAACCAGAGGCGGTGATGAGCACAAATGATGAGTGTAAAAAGGGTGTAATGTCGTTCCGCTGAGGATTGGGGTTATGGCACGAAATTGTGTGAATTACTAGGCACTAGAGTATGTGAATTAATAGAATCCAAGCAACAAAGACTGAAAGATGTAAAAGAAAGTAATTGATTCAGGTGTAAACTGTATGATAAAGGTATGGGCCAGATTAGGGGGATTGTAACCTTGATGTTCTAACAAACTCAGGATTAGGGAAAGAATAATTAACCAAGGGATATATGGGCAATGCACAAAAGAATTCTACTCAGCTACTTTCGTAATCAATAAGAGAATTAGGCTAAGATTGCCCCACTGTCGTGATGCATCAATCATAACCTTAAGCACCTAAGCATTGTAAGCCCCCAATATTACCTCTACTTTCATAGCAGGAAAATTAGGTTGAAATTGGTAAGGCTCGAGGTTTCCATCCAACTGTCGTTGTAATGAATCTCTCTCCTAGACTACCAATTAATTCTGGCCACAAACCAATAACTAGTGCAAAGAAATCCCCAAATCAACATAAACCCTAGGTAAAAGATTCAATCCCTTTATGCAATTAATCATAAATCGAACATCAAGATTGACAATGGACCCCTAATCCAAACCCATAAACGAATTACTCCCGCATGATGGAAGTAAACATAGCAAAGCAATAATAAATAATCATAAACATTGCAAGAAATAAAAGGGAAAAGAAACTTAACTGATAAAGAACAAATCCAACTTCAATCCAAGATTCCAAGCTTGAAATAAAATAATCTAATGTAAAACTAGTCTAAACTATGCTGGGGAAAATATAAACTAAAAGCTAGGGTTTAGAACTCTGTAAGGGAACCTCTTTCAATTGTAGAGAATAAGTAAAATATATAGGAGGTAGATGGGCCTTGGCCCATTAGGCATCTTCCAATTCTTTTCCAACTTGTATTCTTCCTTGTAATTCCCTTTTCTTCCAGAACTTGTCCAAAATGTTCCAATATTCTTCCTTTGTTGTTCCTTGTAGATAATTCAGCACTTGGACAATATAACACACAAACAATTCCCAATTTCACTAGGATACAGAAAATAACCTTCAAAACAACTAGAATAAGGGGTGAATAATTGTACAAAATAGCAGATATCAACTCCCCCACACTAGAACTTTTGCTTGTCCTCAAGCAATTACCTAGGATAATCCACCCTCCATGCACTGCAACTGATCACACTACCTTCCTGCTCAACCGAACATACCACCAACCAACTTGTACAACCTAACCTACTTCAAGAATCATCTCAGAATAACAAGTGAGTTCCACTCTCAGGCCAATAACCGGGCATCCGAAATTAGGTAGATTGGGACCCTGTATGCACATGTACTCAGTTGAGATTATGCAGAACTTGGCTTAAGATGAGATCCCATAGACATGCCCTTCATACTCACATAGATCACTCTAAAACTGCATGCTAAGATCAATTAGGACTTTATTTGGCTTGTAATGGGGCTAAAGGTGAGTGGCTAAACAAAGAAAGGATATGGAAAAATAAACAAACGAGAGAGAATTTCACACCTATTCACAATTAAACCTAGAGGAGATATGGAAAATATGAATCAAGAGAGCAAAACATAATTGGAAAGACAAGAGCATTCTAAACTAGTGGGGGTGAAGACAAATATTCTAGTAACTTGACTTGCACTTTTATTCATCCTTCTTTTTCTTTCTTTTCTATAACAACCCTTTTCTTTTCTCTTCTTTTTCTTTTCTTTTCAATTTTCAACCAACTATTCAACTTTTTCACCACACCCCCACACTAGAACAAAGATAACAGGAATAACTCTATCAACAATAAGCTCAAAAAGATAAATCTCCTCTAAATTAAAGAACAAATGCTACATTCTCTCTAAGGGTGAATGGAAAATATATGGCTTAAGGCTAAAGGTCAAATAATAGGGTTAAACAAGAAAAAAAATACAAAGAAAAGGGTTAAGTGCTTTTGTACTTATTAAACAAAAACAAGGCTCAAAGGGGACAACTAAGGAAAATAAATGTAACACAGGGTAGGTTTGAAGGCTTGGGCTAACAACAATGGCCTAAATCACTTCAAAGCATGCAAATTCTAGACTTCACTATGAGAGCACTGAGACAAGCTATGACAGAACAAATATCACCGGAATCCCACATAAACCTTCACTAGCAATGCATAACACACAGGGTAAAGCATTTAGGTTAGAGGTTAACCCAATTATTGGCAAGAGACTGAATTAAACACAAGCTCAACCTTGAATCATCCCTGACAAGCTAGGCTGCACAAGTACCACCAAAACAAACCACAAACCAGCAGGAAGTAAAGCGGTCACAGCCACAACACAAAGAAAGCACATTACCTTTAGCTGCAAATTGAGTCCTTCAAGCAAACTTCATCCAAAATTCATCAGAAATAGTACCCCCCCACACTTAAACTGGACATCGTCCCTGACGGACAAACAAGGCCTCACGAACTAGAAAAAACGAACTAGAAAACATAACATTTTTTTTTCATTTTTACTCTTTTTTTTTCTTTTTTTTTTTTTTTTGCTTTCGTACGGACCGCCATCATGGCCTGGGTCACGGCCGGGATGTGGCCCGTGACCCAGCGGCCTCTAAACTGCTGTTCAGCACTGGAATTCTTCCGACGCCATCACGGCCTGGGTCACGGCCGGGAGGTGGCCCGTGACCTAGAGCCCTCGTTTAAGCTCTCAGCACTGGAATTCCTGGATGAGCATCATGGGCAGGGTCACGGCCGGGATGGTGGCCGTGACCCAGAGCCCTCAATAGGCCTGTGCGTACTGGAATTTTCTAGGCGGGGTCACGGCTTGGGTCACGACCGAGATGTGGCCCGTGACCCAGAGCCCTGCTTTGCTCTGTTTCCGCTGAAAAACGACGCATCGGCATCACAACCAGGGTCACGGCCGTGAGCCTGGCCGTGATCCAGGCTCCTCCTTGCGCACTTCTGTTCTTTTCGCGCCCAAGTTCGGTTGCACCTGTAAGTTAGTCCAAAATATGTCCTAAAACTGTTCTAAGGCCTAACCTCTTCAATTCTAACCATTCCCCACTCTCTCAAAGGTAAAAGAAAGCAAATCTCACACCAAAACAACCCCAGAGAACACCCTATAAACAAAGAAAAATCCCTAATCTACTCCGAACTAAAACAAAAAGAAAAATGCAGTAAAATAAAATGCAAAAAGTAAAGGGTAACATGGGGTGCCTCCCATGAAGCGCTAAGTTTACTGTCGTCAGCTCGACTCAACCTCATGGATATCAGGTGGGATTGTGGACCACGCGATCCGGTGGCCTTTTGAACTTAGACAGCTCCCTCATCCATCTTTTGTAGAAACCACCAGGACCAGAGAACTTTTTCTTTTGTTTCAGCACACTTGACAGTTCAGGGGGTCCAGGATCAATAGGGGAAACATGCAAATCCCCTAACTCAATCTTTCTACTCTCAGCAGTGCCCTCACCCAGCCCTTCTATCAAGTAACACTCATCAACATATGAGGGCTGGTGCTTCGCCATTTTGAATATGTCAAATTCAATCTTGTTCTCTGCCACCTCCATCACAAGTTTTCCTCTCCTCACATCAATAAGTGCACCAGCAGTAGCTAGAAAAGGTCTACCAAGTATAATAGGAACCTTGGCATCCTCCTCTATATCCATAACAACAAAATCCCCCGGTATAAAGTACTGATCAATCATGACCGGGACATCCTCTAGAACTCCCACCGGACGCTTTATGGAGCGATCTGCCATCTGTAAGGTCATGGAGGTGGGTTTTGGTGTTCCCAGGTTGAGTCTCTTACATAAAGAATATGGCATAAGACTAACACTGGCACCCAGATCACACAGAGCACCACCAACTACAAATCCACCAATGATGCAAGGGATAGAAAAACTACCTGGATCTTTCAGCTTAGGAGGTAGTTTATGTTGAAGAACTGCACAGGTTAAGGCTCCTTCGCTCAGATCCACCACCGCACTCTTCTCTGACTTTTTCTTATTGCCTAAAATGTTCTTTGGAAACTTCTTGTACGATGGAATCTGAGTGATTGCTTCAACAAAAGGCATGGAGATCTCCAGCTTATCTAACATTTTATGGAACTTGCTCTCTCTATCAGACTCCTTTCATTTCCACAACCTCTGTGGATATGGTAACAGGTTGTAAGGTATAACCGAGTCATCTACCTTCTTGTTCTTCCTTTCATGCTTCTTACTTGGAGCACTCTCATCCTGCTCAGGAGCTTTCTCCTTAACACTATCTCCCTGCACCACAGGCTCCTCTTCACTATCATCAAGAATATCCTCAACCTGAACACCCTCATCCTTCTTATTAGCTTTCTCAGGCACTGGATCATTCGAAGGAAAAGGGGGGTCCTTCAAAGCTAATCCACTTCTAGTGGTGATTGCATTCACTTGGTGCCTTGGATTTTCTATGCTTGCTGGCAGTCTACCATTCGAAGATAAAGGTTGATTAGAAAACTGATTACCTCCTCCTTGTTGCTGAGCCTTGAGACCATCTATTTTTGCTTGTAGTTTTCCAAACAGCTGAAGATTTTCTGCTTGTAGCTTGCCAAACTGAGCCATCATAGTGTTCATGAAAAGCTGTATATCAACATCCTGAGATGGTCTAGAGGAACCTTGACCCTGAGTGGTCCCAAAATTCTAATTTCCTTGCTGGAACTGCCCTTGAGGTACATTCTGGTTATTCTACCCAAAATTCTGATTGTTTCTCCACTGGACTTGGTTTTCACCACTATTCCCTTAGTTACCATGAAATCCTGGTGGATTGTTTCTCACTTGATTTCCCTTATTGTTCCAAGAGGGAACAACCTGATTCCTTCCTTGCTACTGATGGCTCCCATAACCTTGCCCCTAGCCCTGTGGTCTAGAATAACTAATGAGATCAACTTGCTCCATATTAGGCTGAGGAACTTGGTTACCGAAGTCTAACAAAGGACATATCTGAGCTACATGATTTCCACCACAAGTTGCACAACAGGCTACAAGAGGTACCTGTGGCATAGAATAGGGGTTAGGAACATAAGGACTCTATGCAATTAGTGGAGGTTGAGCAACTGCCTGGACACTCTGAGTAGGACCCTGTACTAACTGCTTTAGCATGTGTTGTATGGTATCTAGCTGAGCCTGCATTGCCATCTTTTCTCCAACTTCGAACATCCCAGCTGTTTTCTCTCTCTTGGGTATATCATCCCCCTCAGTGTACCAGTAAGTATTGTTAGAGGTGATCCTCTCAATCAACTGCTCTCCAGCTGCTGGTCCCATATCAATGAAAACACCCCCAAAGGATGAGGTATCTAGAATAATCTTTGACCAGTTAGACAATCCCTCATAGAATGAGGACATAAAATCACCTGGGGTCATCAAATTCTTCGGACACTGCCTCCTCAATTCTTTAAATCTCGTCCAAGCCTCAGGGAGATCCTCATTGCCAAACTGCTGAAAATTCTGAATTTGCTTCTTTAATTTGGCAGCCTTTGAAGGAGGACAGTACTCTTGCATGAAAGCCTTGTGGAGCTGTTCCCATGTAATGAAATGGTTGGCTGGAAAGGAATTCAACCAACGCTGTGCTTAATCTCTCAGGAAAAAAGGAAACAATCTCAGCTTGATGGCCTCACTAGGAACACCATTCATCTTGATAGTCTGGCAGATACGATCAAAATGAACTATGTGGGTTTTCGGGTCCTCAACCCGAGATCCTCCAAACTGATTATTCTGGACCATCTGAATGAGTTGAGTCTTCAGCTCAAAATTATTTGCTTCAATTCCGGGGTACACAATGCAATCTTCTTCAGTGAACTCAGGAGCTAAATGGGCTGCCATTGGTTCTGCTTGTGGGACCTGCTGGGCAAACTGCTGGACCAGGTTGGGATTCATGTGATGGAGAAGATTTTGCATCCCAACCCCATAGCCTGGCTGCTGGTACACAGGCTGCTGCTGCATGAAAGGAGCTCCGGATCCTCCTCCAACATGGACATTCGGGTTTGGATCGGCCCTGAAGTTCTATGCCTGATTCTGAACATTTGGATTTGGGGGGTCAGCACGAACTCCAGGGTTGTCTCCAGCTGCCTCTCTCTGCCTCGGGTGCTGTTGTGTGTTAGCACCAGTATGGGCTGACTGCCCAGTATTGCTACTGTCTCCGGTCTCCATGTCTACTTCGAAGTCCTAGAACTCTCGAAGCCAATCACGTAACACCTTCTTCTCCCTCCTTAATTTCCTTTCAAGATTTAGATCGTAGGGACGAAGATTCGTGCTCCCTTTCGATCTAGTGTGCATAAAAGGAGGGTAACCTGCTGTCTAACACAACCACAAACACTCTTGGAAGGAACTAGTAATGGGTTAGTGCAAATAATTTTTTTTTTCGAATAAAGAATAAAAGAAAAATAAAACTTGATCTCCTAAAATTCACAAACTCTAATGCTAGTAAGAAATTAATCACACAATCAAAACCAAATAAACCAATCCCCGACAACAGCGCCAAAATATGATGAGCACAAATGATGAGTGTAAAAAGGGTGTAATGTCGTTCCGCTGAGGATTGGGGTTATGGCACGAAATTGTGTGAATTACTAGGCACTAGAGTATGTGAATTAATAGAATCCAAGCAACAAAGACTGAAGGATGTAAAAGAAAGCAATTGATTCAGGTGTAAACTGTATGATAAAGGTATGGGACAGATTAGGGGGATTGTAACCTTGATGTTCTAACAAACTCAGGATTAGGGAAAGAATAATTAACCAAGGGATATATGGGCAATGCACAAAAGAATTCTACTCAGCTACTTTCGTAATCAATAAGAGAATTAGGCTAAGATTGCCCCACTGTCGTGATGCATCAATCATAACCTTAAGCACCTAAGCATTGTAAGCCCCAATATTACCTCTACTTTCATAGCAGGAAAATTAGGTTGAAATTGGTAAGGCTCGAGGTCTCCATCCAACTGTCGTTGTAATGAATCCCTCTCCTAGACTAGCAATTAATTCTGGCCACAAACCAATAACTAGTGCAAAGAAATCCCCAAATCAACATAAACCCTAGGTAAAAGATTCAATCCCTTTATGCAATTAATCATAAATCGAACATCAAGATTGACAATGGACCCCTAATCCAAACCCATAAACGAATTACTCCCGCATGATGGAAGTAAACATAGCAAAGCAATAATAAATAATCATAAACATTGCATGAAATAAAAGGGAAAAGAAACTTAACTGATTAAGAACAAATCCAACTTCAATCCAAGATTCCAAGCTTGAAATAAAATAATCTAATGTAAAACTAGTCTAAACTATGCTGGGGAAAATATAAACTAAAAGCTAGGGTTTAGAACTCTGTAAGGGAACCTCTTTCAATTGTAGAGAATAGGTAAAATATATAGGAGGTAGATGGGCCTTGGCCCATTAGGCATCTTCCAATTCTTTTCCAACTTGTACTCTTCCTTGTAATTCCCTTTTCTTCCAGAACTTGTCCAAAATGTTCCAATATTCTTCCTTTGTTGTTCCTTGTAGATAATTTAGCACTTGGACAATATAACACACAAACAATTCCCAATTTCACTAGGATACAGAAAATAACCTTCAAAACAACTAGAATAAGGGGTGAATAATTGTACAAAATAGCAGATATCAGGCGGGTGAAGCCCTACTCTTATACCTGGGTATATCACAGGGTGCGATCAGCTCCGTGTTGGTCAAAGAGGAAGGAGGGACTCAGCGTCCCATTTACTATGTGAGTTTTACACGATGCAGAGCTACGGTACACCGCTGTAGAAAAAACAGTATTCGCTGCGGTCACGGCCTCTAAAAGGTTGGCCCATTACTTCCAAGCTCATCCTATCCATGTACTCTCACATCAACCATTGGGGAGTTTCTTACGGAACACTAACTCTGCTAGGATGGCGAGATGGGTCATGCACCTCAGCCAGTTCGACATTGAATTCAAACCAAGACCTGCCATCAAAGGTCAAGCTCTCGCAGACTTAATGGTGGAATGCACAGCCCGCGAGGTGACGGAGCAGGTGGAAAATGAAAATGGTGGATGGTGGACCTTGTCTACGGATGGCTCATCCAATAGTAAAGGTTGTGGTGGTGGAGTAGTGCTCATCACCCCAGAAGGATTCCGCGCTTACTATGCAATCAGGTTCCACTTCAAATTATCTAACAATGAGGCAGAGTATGAGACCCTCCTCAACGGACTACGGTTAGCAGCAGGACTACGAGCAGAAAAAATTCGTATCCGATGTGACTCCAAGCTAGTGGTCGGCCAGGTGACTGGGGAATACGAAGCCAATGAAGGGAACATGCAAAGATACGGGGACGCAGTGCTGCGAACCTTGCGAGAATTCGAGGGGTATGAAATTCACCAAGTACCTCGAGAACAGAATGCGGACGCTGACATGCTCTCCAAGCTGAGCACTAGGATCCCCGGCCACATTCGCAAGATTGCTCGGGTTGAGGATTTGGAGACATCCAGCATCGACATCTCATGGGTCTGCCTCGTGCAAACCAGGGAGCCATGTTGGATTGACCACATCACAAAGTACAAGAAGGATGGCACTTAACCAGTGGACGAGCAAGATGCGAAGCTGACAAGGTTACGGGCACCTAGCTACGTAATACTAGAAGACAAGTTATATAAACGATCCTATAATGGCACACTCTTGAAGTGTGTATACCCTGACGAAGCAGAGTTGATGATGAGAGAAGTCCACGAAGGAGTGTGCTCCGCGCATCAAGGAGCGTACACTATAGCTCGACGCATCATGTTGCAAGGTTTCTTCTTGCAAAAAATGTTGAAGGATTGCGTAGAATACGCCAAGCGATGCCCTAAGTGTCAAGAGTTCCAGACATTGCCAGGACGACCCGCAACCAACTACACTCCGGTGAGCACAGCAATTCCATTCTCAAGATGGGGAATAGATTTGGTAGGAGCCCTGCCCACGGGCTCGGGAAGCCGGAAGTACATTATCGTGGCCATTGACTACTTCACCAAATGGGTGGAAGCTGAACCTTTGGCTAGTATCACAGCAGCCAGGTGTAAAAAATTCGTAGAAAACAAACATACTATGCCGCTTCGGCATCCCCATCCAAGTAATCACTAACAACGGACGCCAATTCGAAGGCAGGGAGTTTTCAAAATTTTTTACGGAATGGGGCATCAACCACAGTCGGGTGGCGGTGTCATACCCACAGGCGAATGGTCAAGTAGAAAATGCCAATAGAACCATCCTGGATTGTTTGAAGAGGAAATTGGAGGCAGCTGGCGGGGCGTGGGTTGAAGAACTGGACAGCATTCTTTGGACCTACCGCACAACGCCAAAGAGGGCTACTGGTGAAACTCCCTTCGCATTGAGTTATGGGTTTGAAGCTCGAGCTCCAGCAGAGGTAATGATACCAAATAAGAGGATGGAAGAATACGAGGTGGGGCAAAATGAGGTCTAACAAGGAACCGATCTCAATTTCATAGATGAAAGGCGAGAAGCTGCGTTCTGTAGGATGGAAAACTACAATAGGCAATTGAAGTCCTATCATGACGCCAAAGCTAAACCCAGGTACTTCCAAGTAGGTGATTATGTTTTGAGAAAGAGAGAAGCTAGTCAACCCTTGGAAGGAGGCAAGTTCGCGAAAAAATGGGAGGGTCCGTATATCATATATGAGGTGATTCGCCTAGGAACTTATAAATTGATGGCAGTAGGTGGCAGGTTAATTGATAGGATATGGAATTCAGAACACTTAACAAAGTTCTATCAATAGGAATTCAGTCCTGGCCCGTCCAGATAGTTCCGGTCTTGATCCGCCCAACCATTGAATAAAAGTACTTTCCATTACACTTCCATTGAATAAAAGAACCTTTTTCCATCACACTTCTCAAAAAAAAAAAAAAAAAAAGAAGTACCGTGACCTCGGCCAGCGCTGAGGTCATGCCACACCCCGTGACCACGGCCAGCACCGAGGTCAAAAGCAAAAAAAAAAAGAAAAAAAAAAGAGGAGTTGGTTTCGAATCTAGTATTCAAAAAACAATGCAAGTGTTCAAAACACAAATGATTCGAATCTAGTATTCAAAAACAATGCAAGTGTTCAAAACACAAATGATATGAAACTAGTATTCAAAAAAAAAAACAGTACGAATAACAATGAAAATAAAAATAAGATAGGCTAAGTATCCTCAGTAGCAGTGGTGGGATCATCAACAGCATCCGGAGCAGCAGTGTTGGTGTTGGCAGGACGATTAGACATTCCCGAATCAGTGATATCAGCAGCAGTAACCTCATCTTCATTAACAACTATGTGGTGCTCAGACTCAGGATCAGGGTCCTCCATAACCCCGGGCAAGCCCATAGCCGGCGGATCAAAATCAGGATTGTTTTTCATAAGCACCGGGTAAATCTGTTGCTGCTTGGTAAACATTCCAAGTTTGAATGCTAACTGAGACTCTGCCTCGAGTGCAACCCGGCCAGTCACGAACTCAAAGAACTCCTTTACAGCTTCAGGGGTGCTCATAAACTCTCGAACGTCATTCTTGAACTCAACTGATTGCTTGTAAGTCTCTCGTGCTTCTTTAAGAGATTCCTCCAGCTTGGTAACAGTAGCACGAGTCTCCTTATGCTCCTTTCGTTCATCCTTCAGCTTCAGCTCTAACTTTGCGTAGTCAGATTTTAGCGTTATGTTCTCTTCCCTTAGTTTCTTCAGCTCGGTGTCCCGCAACAGTAGGTCCTTTGTGAGTTTCTTCCTCTGCTCAAGAGCATCGTGGAACATAGCTTCGTACTGCGAATGAAGACTTTGCCCTATCAACACAGACTCCATCGCCATTTTGCAATATCGCTCCCGTAGCACAGCCAAACTCTGCTCTTGAAGAATTTCTGCATCCACTAGGGAGACGAGGCTGCGAACAAGCTCGGGGGCATCAATACTACCTTCTAAGATGGACTTCCCAGGAAGCACATCCATACCGAGCCGGATCAAGTTGGTTCGAATGCGTGGAGGTGGCACTAGCGAGGCTTCCTCTTGCTCGGGGGGCTGGGCAGACGATCCCTCGGGCAAGGGATCCACATCCGAAGTATGAGTCGGGGGCTGAGTTGAAGATCTTGGCTGAGTTGAAGATCTTGTTGGCTGAGGCGTCAGGTTACAGGCTCCTCAATCAGCTGTTGACGCTTGACTCTTCTTCCCTTTTTTGTCAGTTTTGCTTCTCTTGGAAGGATTCTGTCCACTTTGTGACAAGTACCGAGCAGCTTTCGACGATATAGCACCTCTCGACGACATAGCACCTACAAATAATTTCAAGTTATGACGAACAGTTACAAGAAAAACCAAACACAATTACAAGAAACAACTAAACACCGAGAGGGGTACCGGGTACATCAAGGGCAGCTGGCCGAATCCTCTTAAACCCCAAATATTGAAGCCACCAATCAGAAGTACATTCGACAACCTTAAATGGACCACCCTCCAGGAGTTTATCTACCCTCCTAAGCATATTTGGACTCTCGTCTAAAGCTGGATGCCGTCTAACTCGGGTGCTGATAAGCATATTTTATACCATATTTAAATAAGATTTTATAGGTTAATTTTATTATTTATATTTTATATTTAATTATAGTTAGTACATTTTGTTATATTAGAATTAGATAACTTTAGTTAATAAATTTTAATAGAATTAAGCTTACAGTTAACGTAACTTAAATAAATTAGATATTAGTGTGGGTCCCACTTATTTAATAATCCCTAATTACACTAAGCTTTATTTTTGTTTAGTTTGGTTTGCTGCATTATTTTGTCTCTTTTATTTCATACGTATAGGTGCAGACGAACGGTACGCAATAGCAAAACGGAAGGGCTAGAAAGGTTTAGTCTGGTTCGCGAACAGAGTGGAAGAACTAGCGAAGCGGGAGAAGAAGGTTTCAACAGAAAATACTTGGAGGAAATTGAATTTGAAATTAAAGCTGTGAGAGAAATCAGCCTTTGATTTGGTAAGAGCAATAATTTTAGGAAGAATTGTTGGTTCAGAACCCTATAAAAGGAGAGCTATTCTGATGTATTTTGGGCAGATTATTCCTTTCATATTCTTAGAACTTTAGAATAGTTTTTCTCCATGTCTGGCTAGATTTTATTTATTTTGATTCAAGGATTTGAAGTTTTAGTTGTGAATTTAGGGAGGTTCTATTTCAATTAATTTGTTGAATTCATGTATTTCCTGTTCTTTTAAAGTTAATTTTCCAGGAAGACTGATAATGAATTAAATTGACAACTTAGTTTATTATTGTTTTCCTATTGCTATCTATGAGTTTATGATCCGTAATTGTCTTAAACAATTAGACCGAGTAGTCGGTATTAATTATATTATTGTGATCAGTACATAAAGGACTGGAAGACTAAGTTACAGGTTGTAGCTATCTCAATCTGTTATTTAGGCTTAGTTATTTTCCATTTAAGTGTAATGATGTTATTGGGTGAATATGGAACGCTATCGTCCCCAGTTTATTCAATAACAATTGTTGGTTTGAATGCTTAATTTGAATCAGTTAATTTAGGGAGATTAAAGGCTAATTATAGCTATCTTAATTAGTCTTTGGCTGAGTACTTGAATTAACAATTTATTTGTAAGAGCCAATGATCTAGTCACATCTTTAACGTTTATTTTCCCTTGAATCAAATATCATCATACTTGAACTCGTTTACGATTATAGTTTACTTTATTTACTTATTTCAAATTGTTTCTCTCACTCTAAGTTCTTTTAATTTAAGAAACGATCCTCATTAGTTCTCTTGGGATTCGACCTGGTCTTGCCACTACTACAAATTAGTGGAGTGAGCCAGTATTAATTTTGTAGGGCTTCGACAACCCTGCCAAATTTGGCGCCGTTGCCGGGGAACTAAAAATTGTTTCTTGAATTATTAATTTTCATTGCTTCTATTATCCTTAGTGTTGCATGACTCGTTCTTCTCATTCAGGAGAATTACAATACATTCCTGAAATTGAGAAAGTTGCGAGGCAACTAAGGAAGGAAACAAAGCAAAGAAATAGCTCATCGAGCTCTGAAGAAGTAAATTCAACCTGTGATCCAATAAACGAGGAGGTTGTAAGTAAAATGGCCGAACAAAACAATAGAACACTTAGGGAGTTAGGTACACCGGATCTAAACCAACAACCTCTATGTATAACAGTACCGAATCTTGAGGTTGATTTTGCTTTAAAATCTGGTTTGATTCATTTACTCCCTATTTTTCGAGGTTTGGCTGGTGAAGACCCACATAAACACTTGAAAGAGTTTCAAGTTGTTTGTGCAGGTATGAAGCCACGTGGGGTGACTGATGAGCACATAACCCTTAGAGCTTTTCCATTTTCATTAAAGGATAAAGCAAAAGATTGGCTCTATAATATTCCCCCTGAGTCAGTTACTACGTGGAATGATGTGAAAAAATTATTTCTAGAAAAATTCTTTCCTGCATCTAAGGCAACTAATATAAGGAAGGAAATATATGGGATAAGGCAATGTACAGGGGAAACATTGTTTGAGTATTGGGAACGGTTCAAAGGGTTGTGTTCTAGTTGTCCACACCATCAAATCTCAGAACAACACCTAATACAATATTTCTATGAAGGGTTGTTACCTATGGATAGAAGTATGGTGGATGCAGCCAGCGGTGGTTCATTGGTTGACAAGACACCCACGGATACTAGACAACTAATATCAACCCTGGCAGAAAACTCTCAACAATATGGGACACGAGCAGATGGGTCAATCCGTAGAGTTAATGAGGTAAGTTCTTCTCAAGATGGGTCAATCCGTAGAGTTAATGAGGTAAGTTCTTCTCAACTTGAAAATAAAATTTCAGATTTAACTGTAAGTTCTTCTCAACTTGAAAATAAAATTTCAGATTTAACTACTCTTGTGCGTCAACTTGAAAATAAAATTTCAGATTTAACTACTCTTGTGCGTCAAATGGCTGTAGGGCAAATGCAATCCACAGCTCTTGTGCGTCAAATGGCTGTAGGGCAAATGCAATCCACAGGAGCATGTGGAATATGTTCATTTGTTGGACATCCCACAGACATGTGCCCGACACTGCAAAATCCAAGTCAAGAGTTGAATGCAATCGGGGGATTTTCTGGTCAACCCAATCGAAGATATGATCCGTTTTCAAACCAGTATAATCCCGGATGGAGAGATCATCCAAACTTGAGTTATGGGAATCAAGGGGTGCAACCAAGGTTTCAGAATCAGAATTTCAGACAATTCCAAGCGCCTCAACAATCTCAACCCCAAGCTTCAAATTCTGGTATGTCTTTAGATGAAATTGTCAAAGCACTTGCTAATAACACTCAACAGTTTCACCAAGAAACAAGGGCAGGTATTCAACAATTGGGCAATCAAATTTCCCAATTAGCCACTTCTGTTAGCAAGTTGGAAGCTCAAGCTTCAAGGAAATTACCCTCACAAACGGAGGTGAACCCCAAGGAAAATGTGAGTGCAATCACATTGAGAAGTGGTAAGCAACTTCAGCCAGAATCCCCATTACCAGTGGAAGAGGAAAAAGAAGAAAAATCAAAGGAGGAAAATGAGTCTATAGCCAATGAAAATTCTAAGGTAAGTTCTGAATCCTCTGTTGGTCAATATAATTCATCTCTACCCCCTTTTCCTTCAAGGTTAGCAAAATCAAAAGAAGAAGAACACGAAAATCAAATTCTGGAAACCTTTAGAAAGGTGGAAATCAACATCCCCTTGCTAGAAGCCGTAAAGCAAATTCCGAAGTATGCAAAGTTTCTAAAAGAACTTTGTACCGGTAAGAGGAAGTTGAAGAGCAAGGAGAAAATCATACTGGGTAAGAATGTTTCAGCCATGATAAGCAATGATCTTCCTAGAAAGTGCAAGGATCCAGGTATGTTCACCCTACCCTGTATAATTGGTAATAAAAAGATTAAGCGTGCCATGTTAGATTTAGGAGCATCAATAAATGTCATGCCATTTTCCATTTATCAATCTTTAAACATGAATTCTTTGCAAGAAACTAGTGTAGTTGTTCAATTAGCTGATCGTTCTTGTGTGCACCCAATTGGAGTTGTAGAGGATGTTTTAGTGCAAGTTAATGGGCTGGTTTTTCCTGTTGATTTCTATGTTTTGAAAATGAATGATGATGCAATAGATCAATCAACTCCAATTTTGCTTGGTAGACCATTTATGAAAACTGCTAAAACAAAGATAGATGTTGATAAGGGTATTCTTTCTGTTGAGTTTAATGGAGAAATTGCTAAATTTAATATTTCTGATGCAATGAAGTACCCTGATGATTATCATTCTCTTTATCATGTCGATGTAATTGATTCAATGGTGCAAGATGTTTTTGAAGATGTTTTTGTTGAAAATTTGCTTGATTTAGAAGCTGAATTTGATTTAGATGAGTTTGTTGATTCTTCTTGTGAAGTTTTATCAGCTGTAATAACTGGTTTAAATTTTTCAAATGCTGATTTTTCAAATGCTGATTTTACTTTAACTCATGAAAAAATGTTGCCATCTGTGTTGCGGGCTCCAACTTTAGAGTTGAAAACTCTTCCTGATCACCTCAAGTATGTTTACTTAGGTGAGGGAGAGACATTACCTGTTATTATCTCAAATAAGTTATCACAGGAACAAGAAGACAAGCTGGTTTCAGTGCTGAAAGAACACAAAACTGCAATGGGGTGGACTTTAGCTGATATAAAAGGTATAAGCCCAGCGGTTTGTATGCATAGAATCCATTTAGAAGAAGATGTCAGGCCAACAAGGGAGCCACAGAGAAGACTCAACCCAACATTGAAGGATGTGGTATTTAAAGAGGTTCTTAAACTCTTAGATGCAGGTATAATCTATCCGATTTCTGATAGTAAATGGGTAAGTCCAGTGCATGTAGTGCCAAAGAAAACTGGTATAACTGTGGTAAAAAATCAAAATGATGAATTGGTACCAATGAGAATACAAAATGGTTGGAGAATGTGCATAGATTTTAGAAAGTTGAACTTAGCTACAAGGAAAGATCATTTTCCTTTACCTTTTGTTGATCAAATGTTAGAAAGATTGGCTGGGAAATCTTGTTTTTGCTTTTTGGATGGATTTTCAGGTTACTATCAAATAGCCATTGCTCAAGAAGACCAAGAAAAGACTACTTTTACTTGTCCATTTGGAACATTTGCGTTCCGGCGGATGCCGTTTGGTTTATGTAATGCACCAGGAACATTCCAAAGATGCATGATGAGTATTTTTTCTGAATTTATTGAAAGCTGCATAGAAGTGTTTATGGATGACTTTACTGTTTATGGAGATTCATTTGAAGTTTGTTTAAATAATTTGTCTAAAGTTTTGAAAAGATGTATTGATGCTAATTTGGTTTTGAATTATGAAAAATGTCATTTTATGGTTAGTCAAGGAATTGTGTTAGGGCATGTAATTTCAGCTAAGGGGATAGAAGTTGATAAGGCTAAAGTGGATTTGATTGTGAACTTACCTTACCCTACAAAAGTTAGGGAAGTTCGTTCTTTTCTTGGACATGCAGGATTTTATCGCAGGTTTATTAAGGACTTTTCAAGGATTGCGGTCCCCTTGTCTAAGCTATTGCAAAAGGAGGTTACTTTTGAGTTTGGGAAAGAATGTCAAGAAGCTTTTGACAAGCTTAAGGCATTGCTGACAAGTGCGCCTATTATTCAACCCCCAAACTGGGAACTACCCTTTGAGATTATGTGCGATGCCAGCAACTATGCAGTTGGAGCTGTTTTGGGCCAGAAAGTTGGGAAGCAAAGCCATGTCATATACTATGCTTCAAGAACATTGAATACTGCACAATGCAGTTACTCCACAACTGAGAAAGAGCTTTTAGCTGTTATTTTTGCTTTAGATAAATTTAGATCTTATTTGCTTGGTTCTAAAGTCATCGTTTTTTCTGACCATGCAGCATTGAAATATCTTTTGGGAAAAAAAGAATCTAAGCCTAGGCTAATAAGATGGATTTTATTACTTCAGGAATTTGATTTGACAATAAAGGATCGAAAGGGAGCTGAAAATCCAGTGGCGGATCATCTAAGTAGGTTGGTAAGAGATGAAGATACACTTCCTATTTCTGAAAATTTTCCTGATGNTTTATGGAGATTCATTTGAAGTTTGTTTAAATAATTTGTCTAAAGTTTTGAAAAGATGTATTGATGCTAATTTGGTTTTGAATTATGAAAAATGTCATTTTATGGTTAGTCAAGGAATTGTGTTAGGGCATGTAATTTCAGCTAAGGGGATAGAAGTTGATAAGGCTAAAGTGGATTTGATTGTGAACTTACCTTACCCTACAAAAGTTAGGGAAGTTCGTTCTTTTCTTGGACATGCAGGATTTTATCGCAGGTTTATTAAGGACTTTTCAAGGATTGCGGTCCCCTTGTCTAAGCTATTGCAAAAGGAGGTTACTTTTGAGTTTGGGAAAGAATGTCAAGAAGCTTTTGACAAGCTTAAGGCATTGCTGACAAGTGCGCCTATTATTCAACCCCCAAACTGGGAACTACCCTTTGAGATTATGTGCGATGCCAGCAACTATGCAGTTGGAGCTGTTTTGGGCCAGAAAGTTGGGAAGCAAAGCCATGTCATATACTATGCTTCAAGAACATTGAATACTGCACAATGCAGTTACTCCACAACTGAGAAAGAGCTTTTAGCTGTTATTTTTGCTTTAGATAAATTTAGATCTTATTTGCTTGGTTCTAAAGTCATCGTTTTTTCTGACCATGCAGCATTGAAATATCTTTTGGGAAAAAAAGAATCTAAGCCTAGGCTAATAAGATGGATTTTATTACTTCAGGAATTTGATTTGACAATAAAGGATCGAAAGGGAGCTGAAAATCCAGTGGCGGATCATCTAAGTAGATTGGTAAGAGATGAAGATACAGTTCCTATTTCTGAAAATTTTCTTGATGAACAGTTGTTCCAGATGTTAGGTATGGTTCATTGGTATGCTGATCTTGTTAATTACTTAGTCACTGGAGCTTTTCCTGATTACCTTAGTAAGTCTAGGAAAGAAAAAATAAGAAGTGAAGCTAAATATTATGTTTGGGATGAACCATATCTATGGAAATTTTGTGCTGATCAAGTAATAAGACGATGTGTGCCTGAAAATGAACAACAGTCAGTTTTAACTTTTTGTCATAATTATGCATGTGGTGGTCATTTTAGTCCTAAGCGAACTGCGAGAAAAGTGTTGGATAGTGGTTTGTATTGGGAGAATTTATTTAAAGATGCATATTTGTGTTGTAAAACTTGTGAAAAATGTCAAAAGACTGGTTCATTATCTCATAGGAATGAAATGCCTCAAATTCCTATTCTGATTGTGGAAATATTTGATGTGTGGGGTATTGATTTCATGGGACCTTTTCCATCTTCTTGTGGCTTTCATTATATTCTGTTAGCTGTTGATTATGTGTCGAAATGGGTGGAAGCAAAGGCCACCAAAACTGATGATTCTTCGGTGGTTGCAGGTTTTATGAAATCTAACATCTTTAACAGATTTGGAGTTCCACGTGCTGTTATAAGCGATCAAGGGAGTCATTTTTGCAATAAAACAATTGAAGCATTGTTCAAGAAGTATGGTGTGCATCATAGAACAGCTACAGTGTATCATCCCCAAACCAATGGGCAAGCTGAAGTGTCCAATAGGGAGGTAAAGTCTATTTTGGAAAAAACTGTGAACACAGGTAGGAAAGATTGGAGCTTACGGTTAGATGATGCTCTATGGGCCTACCGGACAGCTTATAAAACTCCGATTGGGATGTCTCCTTATCGGTTGGTTTTTGGAAAAGCTTGTCATTTGCCCGTAGAAATTGCACACAAATCCTACTGGGCAGTACAACGTTGTAATATGGAGATGAAGAAGGCTGGTGAAGAGAGAAAATTGCAGTTGCAGGAATTGGAGGAGTTGAGGTTAGATGCTTATGAAAATTCTAGAATATACAAGGAGAAAACCAAGATGTTCCATGACAACATGATTTTGAGAAAGAGTTTTGAGGTAGGACAAAAAGTTTTATTATACAATTCTCGTTTGAAGCTTATGCCTGGTAAGTTACGTACTCGTTGGATTGGACCTTTTGTTGTTTCTAACGTTTTTCCTTATGGTGCAATAGAGATTAAAAGCATTGATACAGGAAAAGTTTTTAAGGTTAATGGTCACAGGTTAAAGCCCTTTCATGAGGGAATGTCGATTTTTAGTTTCGAAGATGTTGATTTAGCCCTCCCGGAGTATTTGTGATTGAAAAAGACACATGCAGGGTTACGTCGGGCATAACGACATTAAGCAAATGCGCTCTTGGGAGGCAACCCAATTCAATAATTATTTTTTTTTCTTTTCTCTATTTTTTTTTATTTCTTTTCAAATAAGTTTTCTTAAAATATGCTCAATTTCTTTGTGAATATGTGAAGTTTTTATGTGTGCATACATTGAGGACAATGCATGNTGAAAATTTTCCTGATGAGCAATTGTTCCAGATATCAGGTATGGTTCCTTGGTATGCTGATCTTGTTAATTACTTAGTCACTGGAGCTTTTCCTGATTACCTTAGTAAGTCTAGGAAAGAAAAAATAAGAAGTGAAGCTAAATATTATGTTTGGGATGAACCATATCTATGGAAATTTTGTGCTGATCAAGTAATAAGACGATGTGTGCCTGAAAATGAACAACAGTCAGTTTTAACTTTTTGTCATAATTATGCATGTGGTGGTCATTTTAGTCCTAAGCGAACTGCGAGAAAAGTGTTGGATAGTGGTTTGTATTGGGAGAATTTATTTAAAGATGCATATTTGTGTTGTAAAACTTGTGAAAAATGTCAAAAGACTGGTTCATTATCTCATAGGAATGAAATGCCTCAAATTCCTATTCTGATTGTGGAAATATTTGATGTGTGGGGTATTGATTTCATGGGACCTTTTCCATCTTCTTGTGGCTTTCATTATATTCTGTTAGCTGTTGATTATGTGTCGAAATGGGTGGAAGCAAAGGCCACCAAAACTGATGATTCTTCGGTGGTTGCAGGTTTTATGAAATCTAACATCTTTAACAGATTTGGAGTTCCACGTGCTGTTATAAGCGATCAAGGGAGTCATTTTTGCAATAAAACAATTGAAGCATTGTTCAAGAAGTATGGTGTGCATCATAGAACAGCTACAGTGTATCATCCCCAAACCAATGGGCAAGCTGAAGTGTCCAATAGGGAGGTAAAGTCTATTTTGGAAAAAACTGTGAACACAGGTAGGAAAGATTGGAGCTTACGGTTAGATGATGCTCTATGGGCCTACCGGACAGCTTATAAAACTCCGATTGGGATGTCTCCTTATCGGTTGGTTTTTGGAAAAGCTTGTCATTTGCCCGTAGAAATTGCACACAAATCCTACTGGGCAGTACAACGTTGTAATATGGAGATGAAGAAGGCTGGTGAAGAGAGAAAATTGCAGTTGCAGGAATTGGAGGAGTTGAGGTTAGATGCTTATGAAAATTCTAGAATATACAAGGAGAAAACCAAGATGTTCCATGACAACATGATTTTGAGAAAGAGTTTTGAGGTAGGACAAAAAGTTTTATTATACAATTCTCGTTTGAAGCTTATGCCTGGTAAGTTACGTACTCGTTGGATTGGACCTTTTGTTGTTTCTAACGTTTTTCCTTATGGTGCAATAGAGATTAAAAGCATTGATACAGGAAAAGTTTTTAAGGTTAATGGTCACAGGTTAAAGCCCTTTCATGAGGGAATGTCGATTTTTAGTTTCGAAGATGTTGATTTAGCCCTCCCGGAGTATTTGTGATTGAAAAAGACACATGCAGGGTTACGTCGGGCATAACGACATTAAGCAAATGCGCTCTTGGGAGGCAACCCAATTCAATAATTATTTTTTTTTCTTTTCTCTATTTTTTTTTATTTCTTTTCAAATAAGTTTTCTTAAAATATGCTCAATTTCTTTGTGAATATGTGAAGTTTTTATGTGTGCATACATTGAGGACAATGCATGNACTTTGAGCTTTTAGCCTTTCTTTTCTTTTAATTGCCACATTACAAGCTATTTTTCCCTTTTCTTTGATTATTTTCCCCCAATAAATTTTGAACCCTTGAATTGAAGGAATCATATTAGTCTATTTGCACAAAGTTTTGCTTGTTCTTATTGTCAATAAAGTATTACTGTGAGTTCAAGTTACAATTGGAAACTGAAAAGTGTAGTTTTTATTGGGAGTTGAATTAATTTATCTAAGTGATGGTTCTCTTTATGTGAAGCATTGTTTTTCTATGAAAAATGAAGTTGAGAAATATGGAAAAAGAAAAATGAAGAGAATTGAGGAAAGAAAGTGTTAGGAAACAAAAGAAAGAGTTTGAATAAAGTCTTATGAAGGCAACAAAAGAAATGCAGTATATATGTGACTAAGGAAAAAAGTATGAAAGATGAAGAAAGTGAAAAAAAAAAAGAAAAAAAAAAGCATGAAAATGAAATGTGAAGGTGATGGAGGAATGAAAATATGTTTATGGCTTTGCAATTTTTCTTAGGGTGAAATTTTGAGGCTTATGTGGTTCCTTCAACTTGTTAAGCCTAAAAATTCCTTTTATCATATCCCTTTACCCTAGCCAAGTTACAACCTTTAATGAAAGACCCTTTGATTCATGGTTTAACTCATGTTTGCTAGTGGTGGAGATTTGATTTACTTGCAAGCCTATGGGATTACTTGCTATGTTTTGATTTGAGAGTTTGATACACTATACCTTAGACACTATGAGTGCAATGAGTGAATTTTAAATCTTTGTGAGGTGTTAAGTCTTGTTCATTTCCTTTTGATAAACTAGTGAGTCATTTTATTTATTTATTTTCAAGTGTTATCAATAAACCATGCTTGTTCTCTTGAGTGTGTTTCACCTCTAACCCTTAAATATATAATAACTTTTGAGATATTTCTAGGTGGCTTGGAAGGAGTTTGGAAAAGTCTATGTTTGAAGGATGAGGATATGCTTGAGGGCAAGCATAGTTTTAGTGTGGGGGAATTATGATAAGCATATTTTATACCATATTTAAATAAGATTTTATAGGTTAATTTTATTATTTATATTTTATATTTAATTATAGTTAGTACATTTTGTTATATTAGGATTAGATAACTTTAGTTAATAAATTTTAATAGAATTAAGCTTACAGTTAACGTAACTTAAATAAATTAGATATTAGTGTGGGTCCCACTTATTTAATAATCCCTAATTACACTAAGCTTTATTTTTGTTTAGTTTGGTTTGCTGCATTATTTTGTCTCTTTTATTTCATACGTATAGGTGCAGACGAACGGTACGCAATAGCAAAACGGAAGGGCTAGAAAGGTTTAGTCTGGTTCGCGAACAGAGTGGAAGAACTAGCGAAGCGGGAGAAGAAGGTTTCAACAGAAAATACTTGGAGGAAATTGAATTTGAAGTTAAAGCTGTGAGAGAAATCAGCCTTTGATTTGGTAAGAGCAATAATTTTAGGAAGAATTGTTGGTTCAGAACCCTATAAAAGGAGAGCTATTCTGATGTATTTTGGGCAGATTATTCCTTTCATATTCTTAGAACTTTAGAATAGTTTTTCTCCATGTCTGGCTAGATTTTATTTATTTTGATTCAAGGATTTGAAGTTTTAGTTGTGAATTTAGGGAGGTTCTATTTCAATTAATTTGTTGAATTCATGTATTTCATGTTCTTTTAAAGTTAATTTTCCAGGAAGACTGATAATGAATTAAATTGACAACTTAGTTTATTATTGTTTTCCTATTGCTATCTATGAGTTTATGATCCGTAATTGTCATAAACAATTAGACCGAGTAGTCGGTATTAATTATATTATTGTGATCAGTACATAAAGGACTGGAAGACTAAGTTACAGGTTGTAGCTATCTCAATCTGTTATTTAGGCTTAGTTATTTTCCATTTAAGTGTAATGATGTTATTGGGTGAATATGGAACGCTATCGTTCCCAGTTTATTCAATAACAATTGTTGGTTTGAATGCTTAATTTGAATCAGTTAATTTAGGGAGATTAAAGGCTAATTATAGCTATCTTAATTAGTCTTTGGCTGAGTACTTGAATTAACAATTTATTTGTAAGAGCCAATGATCTAGTCACATCTTTAACGTTTATTTTCCCTTGAATCAAATATCATCATACTTGAACTTGTTTACGATTATATTTTACTTTATTTACTTATTTCAAATTGTTTCTCTCACTCTAAGTTCTTTTAATTTAAGAAACGATCCTCATTAGTTCTCTTGGGATTCGACCTGGTCTTGCCACTACTACAAATTAGTGGAGTGAGCCAGTATTAATTTTGTAGGGCTTCGACAACCCTGCCAGGTGCCCCATGTGACAGTAAAAGGAGAAGGAACACCTAGGGAGACAAAGAAAAACCTAGATTTCCAATCCTTGTTGAAGGAGGGGCGATAATCGAAAAGCTGCTTATGAGGCATAGCAGAGATACACACGAAACCCTTAGCCTCTCCAGATGACCTTATGACTCTAAACAACGACTAGAAGAAACTTAAGGTGGGTTCCTCTCGTTTATGGCGACACACGGCAAGAAATCCTGCGATAACCTGGTGACCGTTTCGAGCAAGCTGACCTGGGGCTATTTCATAGAAATTCGAAAATTCAACTAGGAAACGGTGGAGGATAAACCTAAGCCCTAGCTGCACGGACAACAGGTGAACACAAAAAAATGATGGTCTGGGGGGTTCCATGATATCATGCCCAGGTACAACAATTCTAACAGTCTCCCACACTAGACCTTGGATATCTTCTACATCGCCAGGTTTTAGACAGGGACGGATATTATCGATAAGTGAACTATCTAAGGGAGAGTACGAGACCTTGTGCCTCTTCCTTTTGCGACCAACAGTCAAAGCAGGGGAAGGGGGATCGTGATCTACGGTGACATGCTCTGAAGGGGAGGAAGACGGAGAGGAAGAGGAAGTTTCCTCAGTGTCATCATCATGGGTCGATGCTTCCTCACTATCGTAGGAGGAAGTTTCATCATCAGAAGACCTAGTGTGTGAATCTACGTCCATAATAAAACGACTAACCTGGTTAGTAAGCACGATCACCAACCTGTCAGTTCAACCAAAAAAGACAAACGAAAATAAAACCCTGAGCAAAAAAAAAAAAAAAAAAAACAGCAACGGCGTGACCACGGCACCGTGCCAAGGCACGCCCGTGACCTCGGCCTCGTGCCAAAGTCACAGCAACGTGACCCAGGTACGCTGCCGAGGTCAGGATACGTTAAAAAAAAATTGAACTTACCAGGGTTATTGGAAGCAGGACTGCAATACAATCGGTAGGATGAATGATTACAAAAGAAGGAGGAGGGTTTTTATACAAAACCCTAGGGTTTTCCCAATATTCCTAATATCAACGGGATTTCCTAAAACAAATCTTGGCATATATTTTCAAGATTCTAAGGATTCCCTAAGTATGTTATGATGGTTCATATCCTAAATTGTTCCGGATAATTATGGAAGTTGAACTCAAAAAAAAAAAACAAAAAAAAAAAAACCGAGATCCGACCTCGGCACAAAACAGGTTCGAAGTAAACGTTTTATTTCATTCCAATAAACATTCAATGCCATCACTTCTATTACACTTCAAAACTACTAGCTCTTCAACCACTACTCAGAATCTAGGTTTTCGAGGGCTTGGGATACTCCACTGCCAAAGGGAGCTCATCCTCAGCCAGAAGAACGATGACCATACTCTTTTCCACGGGAGCTTGTTTCGGCTGCTTGGCCACATTCTTCTCCTCTTCCCCATCTGATGGAAGAGTCAGTGGATCTTCAACGGTATCCCCGACTTCGTGCCCACCCTCCTTCCTCTGCTTCAACTTCTCACGTCTGTCCAGCTCCATCAGGCGCAACGATCGGCACCTCTTCATCCCCGCGCTTGTTTCGGCACTTGCTCTCTTTGGACTCATGATAGAAGGATTCGAACACGTGCCCTCTTGCAATGTTGGATGCAATGAGCAAGTGACAAGCCAACTCAGCTAAGTTACCGTGGTGAAGAAGGATGAAAGACACAAAGTCTGAGGGAGTCCTTATATACATAAGAAGCCGGCCCATACAAGGAAAGAAAATCGCAGGGAAATTAGGAAATATTCCACAAATCGGTGGAGTTTCCATCCAATAAAATTTCCTTCTAGAATCTAACATACCAAATTTTCAGCACAAGTGCCTAGCTACTACTCCCTAGCTACCTCAGCCATTCTCGCCAGCTAGGGAGTGGGGGGCTGGTGACAGGGTAATTGGGTACCCGACCCGGAACCATTGGCATGACCTTGTCAAGACAGTTGCCGTTCAAACTACCCAAGACACCTCACTCCTCAGCATTGATGACCAACGTTCAGCTCCTCAGCATTCAGCTCCTCAGGCATTGATGCCCAACGTTCAACTCCTCATTAATGCTCCGTTACTGAGCTGAAAGGAATAAAAAGACTCACAACCACGTAGTGAGACAAGACACTTCTTACTAGACAAAACAACACTCAACTCATTTTGTACACTGAGCACTGCACTCAATACTGTATTCAAATACTCAATAATACTAAAATAATATCCGGTAACACATTATTACCGTCAGTGTGCTATTCTGTTATTCTTAACCATGCATCTCTTATTGCATCTTAATGATTTTATTGTATCGTTAAAGTTTGAATTTATTTTATTCGTTATTAATTGTTTTAATGATTTGAATAGAGATGTAAAACTAACAAATTTTTAAGAAAGGTGCAAATGATGATCACACAATCTGCATGCATAGTTTAAACCAATTAACAGAAGTAATTGGTTTAACAGGACTAATTCATTTGATATATAATCTTAAGTGACTGATACATAGTGGTTTTTATAAGTGCTGAACCTGTATGAGCAACATGCTATTGTGAAAAAATGTGGAAATTCCAGGCCAGACTATCTGAGGTATGTTACACCCCAATACAGTTGTAGTCACTTACAAAGTCATCATATCAAAGTATCCAACTTGAACACTTACAAAATGTTTTTATATTTTTTTTCAGGTTAATTGGAATATTATATTTAATAGTATAGAATACAACTTAATCAAAATTACATAAAAGTCTGTCAGGTATCAAGGTATCTTACTAACTATTTAAAATAGGTTTAAAGGTTTTAAATTATTGCAAATAATTACTTAGTTGGAAAAGGTACATTTTAATTTACTTTCATACTTATGTAATTTTGTTTAGGTTGATTGTGAAAATGTGGAGATTCAAAGTCAGACTATCAGAGGTATGTTACATACAACTACATTTTGAATCATTTTCAAAGTCAGATGATCAAAGTATTCAAGTCATTGAAAATGGTTTTAATTTCTTTTAGGTTACTTTGAATATTATTATATTTAATGGCAACTACATCAATCTAATTAATGTTTTGGCTAAAAGTTTGTCAAGGTATCAAGGTATGTTACATAAGTATGAGAGTAATTTATTTTTTTAAGGTAGAAGGATTATTGACAGTATCACATCAGATCACATAAATATAAAGGAATTGAGAAGCTTTTACAGTTCACATTCACGTATATTACATCCTAGATCCTAGAAGTACATGTTCTAAATGAATTCTTTTCTTCACTTCACACTAAGTGATGTAGTTGTCCCTTCACTGCATCAGTAAGTGATGTTAGTCTTCTCTTCACTGCATCATTAAGTGATTCAGTCTTCTCTTCAGTTACTCACTAAGTGATGCAGTCTTCTCTTTACTTCCTCATTAAGTGATGCATTCTTCTCTTCACATCCTCACTAAGTGATGCAGTTTTTTCTTCACTTCTTCACTAAATTCTAAACCTGCATAAAAAAAACTATTGCACTCTACCATTTCATTTCTAGTCTTAATTATCCATACTGTAAGCATATTCTTAAATACCTGCAAACAAAAGAGTACTGAATATAACAAAAATAAAGTTCCATACATTGTCATTTTACACCCAACAAAAAGTGTCATTAGCACATCAATTTTAAATATTAAGTCCTGCTTAGTCTTTATAGCCAGAAATCCTTGCAAAATCTACTACTTGTCCACATATTTCAGGAGAAATTCAGTCCAGTTTCTCACACTTCACATGATCTTCCTTTGTCTTCTTAGTACTTTTTGTTGATGAAAACTCATCAAGCAATGATCTCTTTACAGCTCCAGCATCAATTGCCTCATTATCCTTGGCTAGATTCACAGGAACATTTGGACTCTCAGCCACATTTTCCTCTTCTGATTCCTGTATCAAAAAAATATATCATAAGATAAATTGTACGAAGTATATTTTTTTTGTTAGTTGTTTATTAGTGTTTTTTGTTAGCTATTTACCTTATCTTCAAAATCATCATCCACTGGTTGCAATTCAGAAGTTAGGTCTTTGTCAGGTGATTCCAACAACTCTGGACAGTAGACTGTAACCAATTTAGGATCATTTATAACCTTCATAACAGCAAAGGCATTGTGTAGGTTTTCAAACTGTTCCTTTCTAGCTGCAATCCTGAACAACATTGCAAGTCTTACCAAACACTCCATCTCATAGGGGACTCTAATGGGTCCCTAGAAAAATTAAATAGTATTTTGTTAGATACCATTCTTTCACAATAACAAAAAATTCAAATAATTTGTAATAGAAAAGATTTACCTCAAGGATCTTAGACTTTAACTCTGTTGCACTCATGCCTAATAGCTCTTGACACTCCCTATCCCAAAGAATGAAAGGTGCATTTCCATTGAGGTCAACAACCCTAACTTTTACCCTGTACCTGAGAATTCCTTCTCTCCAAGACTTCTTACACTTATCACAATCATATTGTCCATTCTGTTTCTTTACTAACTTTTTATTACAACCACGTGCCTTACAGGAAACATAAAACCAATCCCATGAGCTCTCAATACCCACAATTTTGGCAGCCACCCAGAAATCACCATACTACAATTTTAAAAAAAAAGTTAATTATAGAATAATGGTTTCTATCTGTATTAAATAAAAATTGTATATTGTACTTCTCTCTTTTGATATATCTCTGATATAGTTTGAACATTGATGTGTCCAGAGCTAAAATCATCAATGGCACTTCCATAGCTCATACTGCTCATGGAAACAATACTACGCATTGGTGTCTGGCCTGCTTTAAGACTACATAGAATTTACTTCATAATTAGGACAGTATAAACAAAAAAAATAGGGTAATTGTATTCCTATGTGTAAAAAGTGTTAGGAACATCATGTAATAGGTTTTGATGATACCAACTGTTAAGTAGAAATCCCCAAGTCTCGACACATAGGCAAAAGGTTGTAAGTTCGACAAGTAAACCAAGAGCGAAAATACAACCGGGTAACTTTGAGCTCAACTCGGAAAATATTTTAGCTTGAAGTAAACTTGTTTGAACATCTTAGAAATCTCGTGTTGTAATTTCATAGATAAAACAGAAGAAGGCACGGGACAACACTGGAGGAATAAGGGTCTGCGAGACATCAACTAAGTCTCGAGACATAAGCAGAGTTCGAGAGGTAGAGCTCTCGATGCTTGGGTTCGAGACATCAAAACAATCGAGACATCAACCTTGGTCTCGATAAACTGACACTTCTCCAGTAATGCTGAATGACGGTAAGGGAGCATACTTAAAGTTTGGAGAAGAAGAATATCATGGAGATAGAGGTGCCGAACGTGAGGATTTCAAAATGGGCGGAAATGGATGACACGTCAGATTTCCACCACAAACGGTCAAAAGGTGCACCAATGCTGAAGTGGTCTGATTCCCTACAAATAAGGAATAATGGGAATATAAAAAGAGTAACTTTTACCAAAAGATGAAAGTGGAGCATGGACTCAAGAAAGTGAACTATGGAATATTCACTACAAGACAAGAGGTTCAAGTTACAAGATCACCACTCCATAAAATATGCTGAAAATATGCAAGACCCATGATCAGCATGGAGACAAATTTCAAACGGAATAATTTTCCCTCCAACGGAATTATTCCTCAACTCTCATATAAAAAGGACGTGAAGACATNATCTGTGTTCGAAAGGTAATTCGAGAGATGCCCGATCAGTTTGTCTATATACGCTATATCTCGAAGAAGGGTAGTTCGAGAGGTCACTTCGAAAGATAACAAACTGATATCTCTGAACGGTGGAATAAGGAGGGTTAGGGATCAATCACTCAGGGGGAAGATCCTTAACCAGATCAAGACGGAGGAATAAGGAGGTTTAGGGATCAATCACTCAGGGGGAAGATCCTTAAACTCATGTTGAAGACAATTCACCTTCGAGAGGTGAATCCGATAAGTTCAACGAATATATGAGGGGAAACGGCTAACTTTGGATATTAATGCTAGCCACGTGGTCATCGATTACTGACGGTTTTCCGCACTTAAGGGCATTATCTTGATTAATGGGAGCATGCCTGTATAAACATCTCATTATATCTCACTATCAAAAAACCGCATTATACTTTACCAAAATACCCTTACCATATCCTACATACATAACCGTTATTAGGGGTATTTCTGACCTTTTACTTCTCTGAAATTAACCGGTATCTTTCTTCGGATCAAATATTCAACCCTACCCATATATCCAACCCGAATCCACATGATATAAAATCCAAATCCTTCTTCTTTACCCGGTTTCAAGCTAAAACCGTTTACCCAAAATCCCCAAATCCTAAACGCAGTACACATTCCCTCCAAAACATCTAACCTTCATCAATGGCGTCCGAATCCTCTACATCAACCTCATCTTCCGACGCATATCAGAGGGAGTTGCTACACATTCGCTCTCAGATCAAACAAGTCAAGGCGGGGAGTATCCTTGACAGAAACGGCTTCATCACCAACTCCCCTAATCCAAAAATGGCGGAAAGAGTCCTGAAGAAGTTTGACTGACGAAATACATGACGCACGACTACCGGACCGTTCACCCCCTCGACTTCACAGAATGGTTCGCAAATGCCAAGGTCACGAAGGGTAAAATCGAAAGCCGATTCAATGAATTTCCCATCACAACCTCTGTAGGTGACCTCAGAACGGCATTTGATTTCGCGTCATCGGAGGAAGCAGTAAAGAATCTATCGGATTACGACTTGGACAAGCAAGCCTTCTGGGAGAAAATCCGACTAGCTACTGCACCACCCAGAGCATCCTCTGCCCTCCGCAAGTACCACCTAAAGGAGAGGTTTGCTCTCGCTGCCGACCTAATCATGAAATTTGTGCTCGGCAAGGTGTCTGGAACTGACGAGGTCAGTCTAGACCTCCTCAAAATCCTCCATGCCATTTGGAACAACAACAAGCTGGACTGGGCACATATTATCTTCAACTTCCTCCAACAGCAAGTGATGCGCTCAGTCTCCAACGCCAACCTGTCGATCAGTAAAAAGGTTGGTTTCGGCTTTGTTGTTCAATTTCTCCTAAGCCTGAAGGGCTTTGAACTGAGGGAAGGAAAAGAGATTCATCGAAATACCTATATGGGTAGGACGAAATCTCTAGTCCCCAAAGCTAAAGGTGTTAAGGCTGCATCTTCTCCCTCACAGCCAAAAGGAAGGGGCAAAAGGAAAGCCCNAGAGGTGACACCATCAGTTATACAAGTACCCTTCGAGGACAGGGCACAAGCCCAGGGGGAACCTCAGGCCACACTGGCCACTGAGGTTGAGAGAGTGCCCCTACCAGGTCCCTGTCAAGAGATTTGAGTGATAATCTTCGATATTACTGCTGAGGGTACTGGTGACTCTGTTGGTTTATCTCGAGAGATGGCTCGAGAGGTTGAAGGTACTGGGATCAGTGATCCAGTACAAGGAGATGCAGAAGAACCATGTGAGATGGTTCGAGAGACAGACTACACAGTCAGGGTGGAAGATGATCTCTTGGAGCATAGTCGANGGGGATACAGAAGAGCCACGACAGGTGGTTCGAGAGATAGATGATCCAGCAGCTGAAACTCAGGACTACATGGTAGCTGCTGATGATCAGGGCATTGTGGTCAGGGACCCAGTGCAACATGCTCTAAATGTTGAGTTGACACCCACTGAATCTGCTCAGATTGACAGATCAGTTGCTCAAGTAATAGCAGATGTCAGATTGGAAGATGATCTCTCGGATAATGGTCGAGAGATCACTACTACAGAGGTTCTGTCTGATGAACAGAATGATGGAGAAGAAGAGGTCACTACTCAGTTGGAAGTGGAAGCACCTATTCTTGATGACTTCTCTAGGGTGATCAGGTGGATCAACTGGAGAACCAGGCCTTTCACTCAACTAATGGCCCAAGCAGCTGAGATGGAGGCAGAAGAACAATTTGCACTCCAGTGGCTGGGTATCTCAGAGATCCCAGCTCATCAACTCCTAGACCTTGCCCACGAAACAAGAGTGTCTAAGCTGAACAGTGGAAGAACTGATAAGGGCAAAGCAATAGCTGAAGAAATCGAGGTTGAGCCTGAGGAGGATCCAGAACTTGATGCCCAATTTCGAGAAGATATCAGGCTCGCCACTGCCATCTCCTTGGGACAAAACATTGAATTCACGAGAGGTCCAGGAGAGACTTCTGGGGTTGCTCACGATGATATCGCAACAGCCGCAATCCCACTGTCCCAAGTCAGTAACTCTGCTCTGGACGAACAGGTAGAAGCTTCGAGAGGTGAATCCGAGACCTCTGAAGCACCTCAAGTGGCACCCAACACCATTCTACTTTTGCCACCACCTGCGTCCACACCCTCGATTGACAACGATGAAGCTCAGACAGTTAAGAGGGTGTAGTTCCGTTGCTCACACTGCCGGGTTTTCCTACTGCTCCTGAAATAATTGTCATTCCAGACTCATCGGAGCAGACCGAAATGCAGTCCAATGAGCACTTAGAGCAGATTGCCCCAAGTCCTGCTGGTTCGAGGAGTACTGACGATACCATCGAAGGTGGAAACCGGGAAGCACCTGTCGACACTTCGTCTCCAACCTCACCAGCAGATGACCAAGTTCTCAGCACTGGTTCGAGAAGTGACGCTGAGGGGGAACTTCCATTGGATGGAAACCGGGAAGCGTCCAATACCGAAGAACCCTCTCCGGCTGATCCTATCTCCACAGTTGCTGAAGCTGAGGCTCCAGGTTCGAGAGGTGAGGAGCAAGAAGTGATCCATCTCTCAGGTGGAAACCGGGAAGCGCCTGACATGGAGCTACCTTTGAGCTCTGAACCCGGTGTCCCTGCGGCTCCTCAGACAATAAATCGAGAGGTGGACTCGCAACTGCAAGTTATGGGTGGAAATCTGGAAGCACCCAAGTCCCCTCCGACAAAAGGTACATCTCGTTCCTCATCTCCTACTTCTGACTATGATCAACAGGCCGAAGAAGTCTTCATTGGCGAAGTACGTCAATTCATGGCTGATCAATCTCAGAAGATGGCTCAGCTCGAAAGAATACTCGTTGTTGTCCGCAATGCTGCAATGCCTGCTGCTGGCACAAGTGAATCCCAAGGCCGTCATGCTGAACTTCTCGAACAGGCAATATGGGCTGAGGATGCAGCACGGAAAGCCACTGATGAAGCTGCTGTAGCTCGAGCAGAGGCTGCAAGTGCAAGGGCTGAATTAGCCGAGATGCGAGCAGAGCTTCGAGCCTTTCAACATTCCAGTGAACTTCGACAGGATGTAATGAAGGCCATACTCGATGACCTGTCGAACCAAGTGCCTGCCCAACTTCAAGCAATCTTCGAAGGTATGTCCATCCTCCTTTCCCGTGCTGATGATGCCAACAAGGGGGAAAATAAAGGGAAAAAGAATGGGGAAAATACAACAGGCAAGAAAAGGGCAGCAAGTGAACCGGCTGGACCACCTCCGAAAATACCAAGAATCATGAGCAAAGTAATGGAGGATGCTAAAAAGGCAGAAAACCTAAGGGTCCAGCGCACACTGGAAATG
>NC_044919.1:22828636-22850084 GCF_003576645.1 Ipomoea triloba | reverse complement strand
AAAGTGAAACTATGGAATATTCACTACAAGACAAGAGGTTCAAGTTACAAGATCACCACTCCATAAAATATGCTGAAAATATGCAAGACCCATGATCAGCATGGGAGACAAATTTCAAACGGAATAATTTTCCCTCCAACGGAATTATTTCTCAACTCTCATATAAAAAGGACGTGAAGACATAAAAAAAAAGTGAAGAGAAAAGAAAATTCGAAAGAGGTGTCTGACTAAAACGTTCAAGTGCAAGTGCTAAATTTGGAATATCATCCTGATATTCAAAACAGCGAGAAAACACATCTTAGTGTTTAAGAGAGTTACAAAGCTTAAACTGTTATACATCTAGAAGGTGACCGAAGCTGCTCTACATCGAAGTTGATTCAACGATAGCTTGTGGTCAGATTGGAGTCTGTTACATTCAACTGTGACAACCAAAAACACCTTGCTTTGGATTAAGCAAGAGAGGTGGAGTAACCTGGCAGCTGTCCAAGTGAAAGAAACCTGAGGCTTGACGCGGGCTTGGTGATCAAAGGTTAAGTGCTCGAGAGGTGGAGTAGCTGGAAGCGGGGAGAAAGACCTTGGAGAGGCGGAGTAACCTGGGAGCTGTCTTGTGAAGATCCTGAGGCTTGAGGCGGGCTTGGTGATCAAAGCTCAAGTGCTCGATAGGTGGAGTAACAAGAAGCGGGGCGAAAAACCTGAGGCTTGAGGCGGGCTTCGTGATCAAAGCTCAAGCGCTCGACATTGTACTAAAAAGGGAAGTTTTTAGTGCAATCCTTCCAGGGAGTTTCTGGAAGAATAGTGGACGTAGGCGGGTTGGCCGAACCACTTAAAAATCTCTCTTGCATTTACTTACTGCTTTTTTCTCTCGCTAACCTCTCGATTGCACTACATATAAACACACCTCTCGAACTAACTCAAACTCGTGTTAACTAAAAGGGGATAACATTTCCGCTGCGCATAAAACTTTGTCTTCACCTCGTGAGGTATCGAACCTAAACATCCTAAGTTCAATACACACGAGAGGTCGAAAAGATTTGCAAAATCTTATACAAGTCTATTCACCCCCCCTCTAGACTTGTACCCCATCCCCTTTGGACCAACAAAAAGAATGTCAGTACATCAGTATAATAGTTTCATACCTCTCTCTAAATTCAAGAATTTCTGGAAGATCTTCATTGATAAAAAGTTGTGTAACATCATAGCTGCTACATAACTTAATATCACCAGCTAGTACAGATACTATACATTAGTAAAACTTAAAATGTAATCATCAGTAGTAAAATATGCAAAGTATATAATGATATTACTGTTTAGAAGAACCTTCACTCTACAAAATTGAAGTATAATGATAACAAGTTCATGTTTGGTTGACTGGTAAAATGGCTCCAGTTTTGATACATGATCATCCCACAATGTGCATTTGATTTGATTACCCATATTTTTAGTATTAATTCACACACTTCAAAATCTTGCAGAGTATATAATGCAAAGAGCATAAAAGATTTAATAATCTTACATGGTGTCTTCAAGTAGAAAATCGATCAGCCTAGTATTCCTGCCAGATATGACATTCTCTTGTGGTGAGTATATCTCAACTGCCATCCCAATTACATCTATTAAAAAAATCAGCAGTAGTTAATAAAAGTATACAAAGGTTAAATAGAAAAATTGAAAGGCATTAACACTCACCAATCAACTCCTTTTCATTGATGTCAAGTTTCTGTTTCAGAGAGTGAATAGACTGCAGCCTAAACATGTATCTTGGGAAAACTGTGCCCTTTAATTGATTGAGAATTGTTTTGTTGTAAAACTTCAACATAAATTCATGTGGGCTTGTCTTGTAGGTGTAGAAGTTGATAATCACCAAAAAATTCCTTATAGAATACACAACACCAACTTTGAACATGCCAGAAAATTTCTCCACCAAATCATTTGGAACAATTGCATGTAACACAGTTCCCTGATAATGCTTAAAATATTTATTTATTGCTTGATAATGCATAAAAAAAAATTTCTTACTATAAAGATGAAAAAGTAAGATGATATCTCCTTATCATGGAAAACACATTGTGCATTTGATGTCTTTTGTGCCTCTTCTTTCAGGAACATCATAGTAACGTACCAGCCTAAGTTTGATGACACTTGTGGTGTTCCTGGTAGCAATGTCACGACCAAGAATGTATATGGGAGTCATTGCTATAACAAAGGTTATGCTTGGGCTTTGTTTTATCTGACAGGGTTTTGAAGAGTGAAGATGGAAGATATAAATACAATAAATTATACCAACTTCAAATATCCATGTTTATTGCTTTTGGAAAATATAATCTGTGATGAGTGTATTTAATTGTAAGTCTTTAATGTATTTACAGCTATTTATGGTAGTTGTTTAGAATACCAAATAGACAGATACCCAATAGGTCTAGAACTCTTATCCAACCTTTTGTATGCCAACTGTATTATTATGTATTTGGAACGCATTAAACGACTGTGTTTTGATTGAGCGGGAAATTTTGGCCTTATTGTGGTTCCCTAGGCGTGTGGCTTTTTTATATAGTAAGATGGGAAATATAATCTGTGATGAGTGTATTTAATTGTAAGTCTTTAATGTATTTACAGCTATTTATGGTAGTTGTTTAGAATACCAAATAGACAGATACCCAATAGGTCTAGAACTCTGATGTATCCAACCTTTCGTATGCCAACTGTATTATTATGTATTTGGAACGCATTAAACGACTGTGTTTTGATTGAGCTGGAAATTTTGGCCTTATTGTGGTTCCCTAGGCGTGTGGCTTTTTTATATAGTAAGATAAGATAAGATTAACATATATAATATTTTTTATTATTTAATTAGGTAAAATAAGATTGTAATTTCAAATTTCAAAACAAAAGTATTTTTTTTTAAAGATTGGCAGAAAACATTTAATATATATATAGATTTGCCGTTTAAAAAAAAGAAAAGAAAAAGAAAAAAAATACAAAGAACATAACCCATCTTGATTGAGGGGGAAATTTTGGCCTTATTGTGGTTCCCTAGGCGTGTGGCTTTTTTATATAGTAAGATAAGATAAGATAAGATTAACATATATAATATTTTTTATTATTTAATTAGGTAAAATAAGATTGTAATTTCAAATTTCAAAAAAAAGTATTTTTTTTTTAAGATTGGCAGAAAACATTTAGTGGGTGTTTGGCAAATGACTGTTAGCTGATAGCTGATAGCTGATTGGTTTAGCTGGTAACTAATAGCTTATTGTGTTAACTGATTTGACCAACTGATTGTATTAACTGGTTATAAAAAGGTGTTTGGTAAATTAGTTGTTTAGTATTAGTTGATTGCATGTAAAATGACCAATAAGGACATTCATTATTATTATTATTATATAATTTATTTTTTATAATAATAATATTCATCATCATAAATTATTTTTAAATATTAATTATGAGTATATAAATTTTAAATTAATTTTATTTTGAAGCTATTATTATTATTATTATTATTATTATTATTATTATTATTATTATTATTATTATTATTATTATTAAATGGGTGAATTTGAAATCATAACAAACTATTGGGGCCAAAATATAATTATACAGAATTTGACAAATAAAAACCAAATGCCCTAATTAAACTTGCATTCCACTTTCCCTTACTTCCATTTGCGGCCAGAGAAACTCAGGCATCATCGGCATTCCATTTTCCCTTACCTTCATTTGCGGCCAGAGCAACTCAGAGCATCATCGACAGCAGCGGTTTAAGAGTTCGAAGTTGAGGGAGGGTGAGAATCTGAAGAAAGAAGAAAATATATTCAGGTTTCATGTAGAAAATGTTAGTACAAAAATTACTCTTCTATTATTATTATTTTTGTTTCGTTTTCTGTATATCTTAGTGACTTTCATTGCTTGATTTTGCAGTAGAACACCTCAGTGCAACAATTGCATATTCTACTGTTTTATTTTTGGGTTTGAATGTGTTTTGTGCTTATGCTACTCAATTTTGTAATAGAAATCTCAATACAAAAACAATTTTCATGTTTTTTGTTTTGAGATTGATTTTCTATGTTATTTAGGGTTTTCACTGCTCATTTTCAATAAAAATGATTTTTCTTCAGTCTTATTTTTTAGATAGATTTTCAATGGGGTAAATTTGTCTTGAAAATAAAAAGATCAAGAAGCTGAATGAAAATGTTGCCCATTGTAGCGTTTCTAATTTCAACTGGTTGGGGCAATCAGCTCAAAGAAAAAGCTATTTTACCAAACACCCATTTTGACTTATTGACTAAGTCAAACAGCCAAAGTGGGTCAAAAAAGCTGAAAAATGGCTGATCAGCCAGTATCCAAACACCCCCAATATATATATAGATTTGCCGTTTAAAAAAAAGAAAAGAAAAAGAACAAAAAAAAATACAAAGAACATAACCCATCCCGTTTCCTTGCTACTTGCCACTTGCTACTACCGCGAAACTGCCGTCTACTCCGCCGAGACTACCGTCATTGCTCTCTGCCTGGAATGCCTGCGACCGCCTCTCTCACCTCTCTGCCTCTCGCCACTCGCTACCGGAGTACCGGCTACTGCCCCTCTCGGCCTCTCGTCTCCTCTCAGGATTCAGGAGTCCTCGGTCCTCTGTGGCTCTATCGCTCTGCCCCTGTCTGTGCCGCACCTCGCCACTCGCCAGTCCTCTGTGCCCTAATTTCGCCAGTCAGCAGCCCAGCATGATTCCTCAGTGAGTCACTGTCTCACAATCTCAGCTTCTCAGGTTCGTATGTTTGCAATTTTGCCCTAATTTTTCTAATTTTATTTTTGCCCTAATTTCCCTAAATCTTAGACTCTTAATTAGTTAATTATATTGAATTTTATTGGTGTTGCCGTTGGATTTTATGTATGTGGTTTTTGGATGATTTATGTCGTATGTGCTTAAGTGCTTTTATATCATTATATGAATCATGAATGTGAGCACTGAGCCAGTGAGCAGCTAAAAATATTGTTTTTAAATCATGAATGTCCTATGTGGTTAAGTGCTTATGTGGTTTTTGGATGATTTATGTCTAATGGACAAAATGAGCAGTGAGTATGTCTAAATGAGAGTGTAGAGGAGTTTTCAAAACCAATGGTTGAATTAGTTAACACTGAGAGTTGAAATATTGTAAGCTGGATCTGAATTGTAGTTGAATTATTCCATTCAATCTTAATAGCATTAATATGTGCATCTGTTAGTCAATTGAATTGCTAACTTGCTTTTAGTATGAAAAGGAAAAAAGCCAAACTTGGTTAGGTATGATGTTGAGGTGCTGCTCTTGAATAAACAAGTATGGAGTAATGGAGTATATAATTTGTCTAGTTTGATTGAATTACTAACTTGCTTTTAGTATGAAAAGGAAACAAAGCAAACTTATATATGGCTCTAAAGTGCTGCTTAGCAATGATACAATAATTAATTCCTAACTTCCTAACTGAGCAATTCCTAACTTGCTTTTACTAAGGTGATGCTAAAGTGCTGCATAGTGATGAAACATAGAAAGTTATGTTGGGATGGGCCCCCTGCCCTGCATTCCCACACCAATACCCACACTTGCACCCACCACGAGAATAAATATCTTCCCCATACCCGCCCTCGGGAGATTTTGTGGGGGTGGAGAATCATGCGACACAATTTTTATCAATATTCATAATTTTTTAATATATAGAGAAAAAAAATTTTTCATAAATTTAAACTTAATATAAAATTTATAATCCATTTGCTCAATAGAAATATCAAATATACTTCAATGTATTACATCTCAAGAACAAAAATACAAATAAAATTAACTACAAATTTATAAAACTAGTATTATTTTTTTAAATAATAAATATATTAGATTATTAGTTGCGCCTATCAGGTCATCCTGCCTTGCCATATAATAAGGGTGGGTTGGGGATTTAGTGGCCCATCAAGTAGCAGGCTTAAATTGGCTGGCCATTGGGGCTGAGGGTTTCAATGGGTTGGGTTCAAGTTAGTCCACCATATTAAAAAATGAAAAAACATAATTCCCTACCTATTCAACAAATCACAATACTAAGCATCCAGTATTTCCTTAGGCCTCAAATGTAAGTTGACACTCCTCACAAGTGAACAACATAGATCTAAGTATCTAAGGTATTGATAATTGAATGCTTTAATGTAATAATGACATAATGTAGATCTATTTATTTAGTTTTTAATATGAAATTTATGGTAATGAATATATTTTACCATTGGCTAAGGCCACCTGAAGTTTTTGGCAGTAACACTTTGTTACTTGGAGTCTTCTGTTTAAAAAATTAAATTCAAAATGTCCAGAGCATTCATTTTACATTCACTGCTTTCTATAGTACAAAAATTTGATATTTAACCCCATATAATCTTCATGTTGACTATAAGTCTAATTAATTAGCCTTCGTGATGAATTGTTGATGAATCTGCAGTGTGCAAAACTTTGGAGTTTGGAATCTTTAATTTGCCCTCAATTTTTGTGCTGCCAAATGGGGTCACATGTTGCAACTTAAAACATAATTCTTTGTTGCCAAAAATTCAAAGTAGCTTCTACGAACCCGAAAATGGAAGAAAAAAAAAAAGACCCTGGTTAACTGATACCAGATGAGAACTGTATGAATTGTATTGAATGAGATAGTTCAAATATATAGATTACATGGATATATATAATGAGAGAATTTCAGAAAAATTAGAATAAGGGAATCACAGGAAGCCTAGAATAAAGAGTTATAATCTTAACTCAAATACATAGAATCCTAATACAAAGGTCATAGTAAAGATCAATGAAGCCACAAGTAGATATGTTCGATTTGTTTCTACCATAAAAGCAACATCCTTTTCTGTATCAGCATACTCTTTCCTCTTTTATTTTTTGTAAGTTTAAGTACTCCACTTTGAGGACCAATGTTACCACCATTCCTTACGTTTTCAACCCTGCTATTTACACAAATGTAACAGTTTACATATATGGCATGATCATAATTTGAATTATATATATATGACATGCATAAAATAATGATATAGAAGTAGTAAAATGTACTTACTAAAAAATACTTAGACAATGACTATTTTCTGTTTTAGAAGGCCTTGGCAAATGGAGCTTGGTGTTGTTTATTAAACACCAAATACTTCCACATAAGAACCTGCATAGCAACACGTTCCAAAGAATTGTGCCTAGATCTCTACAACTGGAAAGCAGAAAAGCCACCGGTGTCTTGCCATCCTTGTCTTTACCCTCAATCAAGTTGTCAACCTGGGGATACTTCAAAATATAGTCTATTGCATTCAAGTTATGTCCTAGTACTGCTTCGTGAAGGACATTTTGGGATTTACACTTAAGCATTATCTAACAATTTGGGAAATTATTTGACATGTATTCAAGCATTCCAACATTGCCATACCTTACTGCTATGTGAAATGTTGTGGTCTACTTATCACCTTTGCCTGCGCAAATGTAAGCTGGACAACTTCTTTCGGCAAGAATCATACGGACAGCCTCACTATACTGGTTTTTTATAGCATAGTGTAGTGGTGTCCAACCCGAATCGTCAGTCATGTCGCACAAGTAGATCTCCCTCTTCATTAGTAATTGCGTGCATTCTGAAGGATATATATCAATGATACAATTATATGAAAACAGTATATAGCTACTTATTATATATATTTGGTCAGGCATGGTGGCCACGTACAGCGGCATATATATGATTTTTATCTTCTATATTAGTCCACTCACATTTTTATTATACAATCATAAAGACCAATTAATTAATAGTATTTAAAAGAAGTAAAAGAGCCCATAGATTAAAGTTGGTAAAACAAATTAATGACCATTTAATTTGCATTACACATATATACGGAGTATGCAATTAGCTAGGTTTAATAAGTGAACTTGGGGAAGATACTAACCATGCACATTTCGGCAATTAGCTAGGTTTAATAGGTGAACTTGGGGAAGATACTAACCATGCACATTTCGGCCCACGCTACGTGGCCACCCCTACTTGACCAAACATATATAATAAGTAGCTATATATTGTTTTCATATAATTGTACCACTGATATATATATCCTTCAGAATGCACGGAATTACTAATGAAGAGGGAGATCTGCTTGTGCGACATGACATGATTGACGAATCGGGTTGGACGCCACTACACTATGCTATAAAAAACCAGAATAGTGAAACTGCCCGTATGATTTTTGCTGAAAAAAATTTTGTTCAGTTTACATTTGCGCAGGCAAAGGTGATAAGTGGACCACGACATTTCACATAGCAGCAGGGTATGAGAATGTTGGAATGATTGAATACATGTCAAATAACTTCACAGATCATTGGATGATGCTTAATTGCAAATCCAAAATGTCCTTCACAAAGCGGTACTGGGACATAGATTGAATGCAATAGACTATATTTTGAAGTATCCCCAAGTTGACAACATGATTGAGGGTAAAGACGAGAATGGCAAGACACTGTTGGCCCTGCTTTTCGGTTGTAGTTACAGATCTAGGCGCAAATCTTTGGAACGTGTTGCTATGCAGGTTCTTATATGGAAGTATTTAATGTTCAATAAACAACATCAAACTCCATTTGCCAAGGCCTTCCAAAATAGAAAGTAGTCGTTGTGTAAGTATTTCTTAGTAAGTACACTTTATTACTTCTATATCAATATTTTATGCATGCCATATATATAATATATAAAATTCAAATTATGATTATGTCATATATGTGAACTGTTACATTTGTGTAAATGGCAGGGTTGAAAATGTTAGGAATGGTGGTAACATTGATCCTCAAAGTGGAGTTCTTAAACTTATAGAAAATAAAAAAAAGAAGGAAAGAGTATGCTGGTATAGAAAAAGATGTTGCTTTTATGGTAGAAACAAGTCGAACATATCTACTTGTGGCTTCATTGATCTTTACTGTGACCTTTGTATTAGGACTCTATGTATTTGAGTAGGATTATAACTCTTTATTCTAGGCTTCCTGTGATTTCCCTATTCTAATTTTCCTGAGATTCTCTCATTATATATATCTATGTAATCTGTTTTGAACTATCTCATTCAATATAATTCATGCAGTACGCCATGGCTACTCGAAGCTAGTCTCAGGCTCCCCATACAGCTCTATCTGCTCAGGTTTGTCCTACTGAACCCACTTGTTACACTCAAACAGTCACCGAATGGCGTGAGGCAATAGATCACGAATTCAATGCTCTTCTTCAAAATCAGACATGGTATCTTGTTCCTTCTAGATCTGATATGAATGTTGGATGCAAATGGGTCTTTCGCACAAAATGAAAGACTGATGGTACAATTGAGAGACACAAGGCTAAGTTAGTAGCAAAGGGTTTTAGTCTGGTTCCAGGTCAGGATTTCTTTGATACATTCAGCCTTGTGGTTAAACCCAATACTGTCAGATTATTATTGTTTTTAGCTATATACTCTGGTTGGGTTGTTAGATAGTTTGATGTCCATAATGCCTATCTAAATGACAATTTAACTGAAACTGTGTATATGAAGCAACCCCTGGTTATGTTAATGGTCAGTATCCCCTACCTATGTTTGTTTGCTTAAATGTTCGTTGTATGGTTTAAAACAGGCTCCTAGAGCTTGGTTCAATCGTCTACACTCCTTTTTACTTTCTGTTGGTTTTCAAGCATCCAAAACAGATGTGCCTCTGTTTTATTACTCACAAGATTTTGCTTACGTGTACCTCTTAGTCTATGTTGATGACATACTTGTAATGAGAGTGATCCAAATCTTATAACTCATCTATTATCAAAGTTGTCTACTGCTTTTAAGATTATGGATCTTGGTGAACTTGGTTTCTTTCTTGGTATTGAGACAGTTAAATGTGATGATGGGATACTATTTTTACAAAAGAGATATATGACTGATATTTTAAACCTTGTTGGAGTGACAGAATGCAAAGCATTATCTACTCCTATTTTTGTTTCGAAATCTATTCCTTTCAGTGCAGACTTGTATGAGGATTTTACCAATATAGGAGTTTGGCAGGGGCACTATAATATCTGACTGTCACGCGTCCGGATCTATCCTTTGCAGTCAACCAACTATGTCAACATATGTATGCTCCTATAGTTAAATGAACTGAAACGAGTATGTCAACATATGTCATCATTGGGAACAACTGAAACGAGTATTGAGGTATGTTAAATGAGCTATTACTTATGGTTTGGGAATAAAAAAGTCAGTATATGGAGATTTGCATGCTTTTTCTGGTTCTGATTAGGTTGACTGTCCTGAAGACCGAAAGTTAACTAGTGGTTATACTGTGTTTCTTGGGTCCAATCTTGTGTTTTGGGTTTGTAAGAAACAAAGAATTGTTGCTAGATCTTCTACTGAGGCTGAGTACAAAGCACTAGCAGATGTTTGTGCTGAAGTATTTTGGATTTTGTCTTTACTACATGAGATCAATGACCCCAATATTTTTGTTCCAAGTTATGGTGTGACAATCTTGGTGCTACATATATGTCTACAAATCTAATTTTTCATGCGCGTATCAAACATGTTGAGATTGATTATCACTTTGTTATAGACAGTTGTTTCAGGAGATATTCAACTCAATTTTATTTTAACCAAAGATCAACTTGCTGATATCTTTATTAAAGCTCTTCCTGGTCCTAGATTTTCTTTTATTAGAGATAAACTACAGTTTACTAGATTACCCGTGCTTGAGAGGAGTATTAGGATTCTATGTATTTGAGTCAGATTATAACACTTTATTCTAGTTTCCCTGGGATTCTCTCATTATAGATATTCATGTAGTCTGTATTTTTGAACTATCTCATTCAATGTATTTCATACAGTTCTCATCCTTTGCAACGTTTTTAACACTCCCAAGAGGAAACAACAGCAGTCCCGGAGAAACAGGAGGATCACCGATATTATTAGCCAATACATGTTTGCAGTTATTTGTTCTAATGGGTTTGGTTGCTTTTATGTGCTCTGTTGTGTCCATATTGTTCTTGTTTATTTCCTTTCAAATATTTGTTGTCAAAGCAAAATCACGAGCCCAAGTCCAACATTCCAACAGTTCCAATTGTTCTTAATTCCTTTAACTTGAGGCTAAGTTATTTAACATATCTAATACCTAAAAACTAATTAGTGTAATTGAAAGTTATATATTCATTTATGCCCATGTTTTTTGATATTTTTTTTTTATACATTATGCTACAAGAGTTTTACTATACAATATTTTAGTCAAATATAACCATACCGTTATAATTTTTGTTATATTTTCCAACTATTGTTGTTATTTACATGTATCCACCATATATTTTCTTTATTTTTTTCAATGGTAATAATAATATATAGACATACATTTTTAAAAAAAAAATAAAACACAAAAGTCAATATTACCTCTACTAAGGCTCAATCCCATACCTTATATGAGAGAGGAACTTAGTGCCACTGGACCACAAGGTTCTTGGTATAGACATTATACATTTGAGCACTATATAAGTTATTTCTAAAATATAAAATATAAATATCAAATTTATAAAAATGATTTACATTATTATTATTATTATTATTATTATTATTATTATTATAATACAAATATCTAAAATCTAAATAAATCTAAGATTTTAATATAGAGTACTAATATTAGACATCGATTTTTGTGCATTGCGCATAGAAAATATTAGTATATATAATATAAATGACAATTTTTGCCAATTCGCAACTGATAAAAATTTTTGATCTCTTTTATTGATTAGGGTTATAAGGTAGCTTTACTTCGAATGTATTTTTGATAGTGGATGTGGACTTTATATAAATAATTTTTTTAATGTGTGATTAGTTGAACGTAAAATTTGAGTAATATCTAATATTGCACCTATTTTTAAAATTTATTTTTATTTTTTATTGATAATGTGACACTCATTAAGTAACACAGAAAAACGTGAGGTTGTTTTTTTTTTTTTTTTTTTTTCCTAAATCAAGTCATATAACTTGAATAATATTATATGGAATAAGTTTTTTTTTTTTATTTTTGAAAATCTAATAATCACTTAGTTAAACTAGAGTTTTGATTTCAACATTATATTCAACAACCATAAAAATCACTTAGTTAAACTAGAGTTTTGATTTCAACATTATATTCAACAACCATAAAAATCATCATTTAATTACTGATAGATCGGTGTGGACATTCACCCATCAACAGTATAACATAGTCACATGCTAAACTATGTACTTCTTAGATTACATATTTGCATTATAATCTCTTGTCAACTAAGTAGTCATGATATAGTATTAGTTTTCAACTCATGACTTATAAATTATTTAATAAATTATTCAATATTGTTCATTGTTAGTTTGACTTTGAACTTACAAGTTAAAAAGTAACACATTTTTGGTTCATGGTAATGCAGATTAATTCATTAATAGATGATTAATGGATTAATCTAACAAATACTTGTAAGCAGTTTTAAAGATAAGTTGTAAGCAGTTATTGGAAGCAATCTACACTTGCCAAATCGAGACAAATATTTTATTTCCAAATGATATATTCTAATTTGTTTCCCTCAAAAGAAGATTAAAACGATAAAATACATATCATGCAGCTAGCTGCCCATGTCTTGTGACTTGACTTTCATACCACTTACTAGTTAGATCAAACGCTTATCACTATATCAAAAGTTATAGTTTATAATGAAGATGCAACTTTACTTCATTATACCATAATATTTTTTAATCTCCTAACTACCTGGTGCTCTTCGCCAACCTCCAACCAACATTATAGACTGAATATGATATGTAGAATATATTGACATTAACATCCATTGCAATACACAGTATAGGTAGAATATTTTAACAAGCCGTAGCTTCTTGTTGATTTGTTAATCAAAGTTATGATCACATATTAATGAAATCGTACACATCTATACAACCATGGAAATCGTTATTTAATAGAGTAACTGATAGATCAGTGTGGACATTCACCCACTTGCTAAATTATGTAGTACTTACTTCGTTGTATATATACACAGATAATTCCCATATTAATAAGTTCATGTTCTCACTAACCAATTGTAGTATAGGTTTTTTTAAAGCTTCTTAAATGTTGAACCTTTTGAAGCACGAAGAGTCAATACCATTTTTATTGAGACTCGAATCCATGGGAAAGTAACTTGGTGTCATTAGATCACAAGGCTCTTGACTGTTGCATGCCCATCTAATTGAAAGTACTGAATTAGAACTTTCATTGTAACAACAATCTTGTCTTGAAATTAATAAATTGGCTGTGTTTGGAAGCTCGGAAATGATTTCCGGAAATTATTTTCCGGGCTTTCCATGTTTGGCTACACATGGAAAATCTAGTCAACGGAAATTGATTTCCGTTGACTGGGAAAAATCACCCCAAAATGGCGAAAAATGACTTCCGCCATTTTACTTCACACTTCAGCCGAAGGTTTCCAGCGGAAACCATGGTTTGGTTTCCGGCATGGTTTTTGCCGGAAACCAAAGTGCTCTGGTTTCAACTGAAAACGGGGACGTTTTTTCAATTAAAAATATTATTTTTAATATTATTATAAATATTATAATATTTTAAATGAAATTAAAAAAAAATATAATTATACAATTCTACTCATTTTCAAAATGAACCAAACACATAAATGACAGTTTTCCAGAATACATCCAAACACTGGAAATGAGCCTATTTTCTGAAAAATGAGTCATTTTCCTGCTTTCCAAATAAAGCCTAAAGGAAAAATACCAAGCAGTCTCCTCCCTTCTCTGTTTGAACGTATATCTTCCTTCGCTGCCAGTAACTTCTGCATACTTTATTACAGATCATAGCTTGGTTCAAATCAAGAAGACTAGATAAACAAGCTAAAAATTAAATTTATAATTTTGTGATTACAAAGTCAACGACGTGACCTACTTGACTGGGGTTACCCAACATCAATGATCTTAATTTGATACATAGTTAGCTTGCTACAATAGTGGTGAAATCTAATGGAGGGCATTACTCATATCATTTATTCTTTTCTTTTTTTTTGTTTGTTTGGAAAAATACTGAAGACATGTGCAAATCCTACTTGTGGTACGGTGGACCCTCCAGTCGAAATGCTCTTCATGTAGCAATATTATCGCAAGGTATACATTAAAAAATCGTAGCAAGGTAACTAGGCATACTTTATGAAATATATAACTGTTTAAAATGAATGAAAAAAAATTATGACTAATCCCTTTTATTAACCAAACAAAATATAACAATGGAGTAGACAAATATAACAGAGAGGGTCACACTTATGTGAGATCGTCTCACAAATCTTTATCTATGCGACGGGTCGAGTCAATATGCAAATGTAATATTTATACTAGCAAATGTAATACTAAATCAGGAATAAAATGTTTATTACTTATAAGGAAAAACATCATACTTTTGAGGACAAATGTAATACTTTTATATTTTGATGTAAAAGTATTACTGTACTCTTTTTTTTTTTTTATCAAAAGTATTATATTTTCTTTATAAGTAATGTTGCACACAAGTTTTTTCCTAACAAACAATGAAAATATATCTAGAATTGTAATTTGTAAAAAATATGTCATGCAAGAATTATGATAAGAATGAGTTTCTGTACACACGGTACGTATCCCAACAACAATATGGGAATGAGAAACCAATGACCTTGTGCTCTAGTATCATGAAATAACCCTCTTAAATAGGAGATTATTGGTTCAAGCTCTATTGGGGACGATAATGCAATGTTTTAGTATGCCTAAATCTCCATTACAACCCTCATGGCCTCATCCCAACAACATCATGGAAAAAGTTGATGCGAAGTTTCAAGTGTATATTGGGCAAGAGTTTCATGTCTATTTTATCATGTGGATAAAACCGGTCGGTAACATAATCTATTCAAAAGTGAAAGCTATGAGGAAATGAGTTTGAGACTTTGATATGATGTTAGAGGAGACTTACCTGAGAGGTGGATAGTCAGAGACTGGCTCACAGGTCACATACCCATAGAGAGTCGGTGAATCGAAGTTGGAGATGTAGAGGCAAAGTTAGAGACGAGTAAGCGAAGAGATGAAAACGGTCCAAACAGAGAAAGAGAAGACTCAGTCTCCAGCAATGAGCCGATGGTGGCGTCTGGAAGTCTAGGTGAGAAACAGAGGCGAGAGCTTTTGATGTAAAGAGTGAGAGGGCTGAGTTGAGAGGTGGAAATGAAATGAGGGTTGAGGTACAAACCGAGATTGAGAATAATCGTTTTTCATGTAATGTGATTTCTATAACGAAAAATGGGCAAACAGATTGCTACGAGATTAAAGGAGATGATGACATCGCATACTGTGTTACCCACAATCCTAATGATGAGACTATCAACTGTACCTGCGGGATATTTACGCGTGTAGGGTTGTTATGCCGCTATATCTTTCTCATTTTCAAGTACATAGTGTCACGGTAGACAAGAAAAGCTTGCATCCATCCAATATCGGGCATGGATAATATAGACAACGAGCAGAACTCAATAGAGGACAACTCCGAAACTATCAGAAATCAACTATGGACAGAAATACACTCATGCGTGGGGTTAGTTAGTGGGGACAACAAGCAAATGGAAGCACTCACACGCCTGCTATCCGGGACAGTAACACGAGCAGATGTGTGCATTCGACTCGCCGTTGTAGCAAAAAACAAGGGTAGTGACAAAAGGATAAAGGGCAAAAGAGAGATAGCAATAGAAGTGGGAGCAAAGCGAGCATGCCGTTGTCTCAAATGTGACAAATATGAACACCATGACAGTCGTAATTACACAAATGTGACATGATTACACAAATTTGGAATATTGCTTCCTGCAACGTTATTCTTCACACTCAATTATTTCACAAAACATTGGGAATCCTGCCTAAAGGATTGATGTATCAATTTTTTAAATTGGATGTTTGTAATGGTTGTTTCTGGATATGATTCAACTTAGCACATTAAAACCCTCTCAATCGCTCATATAAAAATACCCCACACATCGACATTAAACAAGCATAGCTACCAGTGCAGCGCAGAACCACATCCAGTGCAACCACCCCTGCATTAATGTGCAATGTAGTAGGACGAGTTATGCATATGAAAACTAGATTAACCACCCTGTGTATTCCGGAAACCCAAGTAAGGAATGGATTATTCTAGGAAAAAGGCAATAAATTTGGAACCCAATACCCAAGCATTTCTTATTGCGAAAATATAGTCTTTAATAAAGTTAAACGGATCTGAATTTAAAAAGAGATATGAAACTCCAATGGAACACTTTAGGTAAGCATATGCACTTTTAACTTCCCATATACTATGATCACTGTGCAAAAATAACAAAATTCTTCTTTCTCTTTTTTTTTTTTTTTTTATGAACAAAATTACATATCGACAAGGTCAATGCATTAGTACTACCCAATTATATTTACTTCGTTAAGTGTACACTACCACACACCCTATTGCTAAAGTAAAGGCTTTTCACTGGACAAAAAACGCAAAACTAGAACAACGAAAGCCAAAAAACCAAACGGTGCACTATACAAGTCAAAAACCACCAACTATCTAAAGTTTATAAACACACCCAAAAAAACAACCATTCCATGAATGTTACCTAGCATGACCAAACAAACTACAATCATACTCCAACACACGTTGAATTACAAAATGCTTGGGAGTGTTAATGTTGGACACCAAAATATCGTGCATGAACTTCTTACGCAAATCATTCAATATGTTCCTGCCACCTTTGACTATACCACACTCCCAACTTGAAACACCCTAACCCAAATAAGACTCCAAGTAGACATAGTATAAATGCCAATGTCCTCCAATATGGTTCCGTCCCTCCAATACATTTACATACGATTCGGCGTCAAGCGTCTAACACGATCCGCCCGCTTATGAAGATTAACACCCACAAAAAATAAGGCAAAGAATGCTTGCTACAATGCCCACACAGAATACACTAGTTAGACACAAGAACCCACCTTAGAAATTCATGACAGAAACACACATAAGTCATCTGTGAATGCACAATTACATAGTCAGAAATGCACAGCTAAATCAGCCCTCATGCAAAACAAATATCACCATGATGCACACCCCCCATCATGAAATGTCCAACCACGAAAAAGAAAGCACCACAGGCATGGTGGAAAAATTGAAATTAATACGAATATTACACGATATTTGTGTCCTTACCAAGTCTGTGGGAGCATTGCCATATCTGGACTTGTTAGTAGCAGTTGTAGGACAATTATCAATGATATCCATCTTCATCTTCTTCAAATCCACACTTATAATGTAGTAGTGACCACGATCACTCAGTGGGAAAAGAAACTTCAACATAAAAATATAGTAAACACCGTCAATAAAAACCATATAAAGCAAGACTACAATTAAAACAGAGGCAAAGGTTACCATGTCAATGGTTGCCCAAGATCGGTGCGGAGTTATATCATAGTCTTCACGGAGGCGATCACTAAACCACCCACATTCCACGTCTTTCTTCCTTGCTACTTGACGTCTCCACCATCTGCGTCTATTATGACATGCACAAAACAATATGGTAAATGAACATAAATATACGAAATTAAATATCAGTCGAAGTGAATACCATAGTCTACATGGAAGCAAAAAATCGGATAGGTTCCTTTGGTTTCCTTCCTTTTACTCTGTCATTCAAGACACTAGCCCAAGCATCAACAATAGCAACTCAAACCTGACAGCCATTCCACAAAGATGAGGTAGATATGTACTCTGCCATCAACTGGCGACCTATCCCAACAATTTCCCTTCCTTCAATATCTAGTATCAAGCCCTTCTGTGGCTTAGCAAGCACGCCATGTTCCCCAGCTACCGCATCAAGAACATGAGAAGACACCCCAACCTATCAAAAAAATAAATAAACAAATGAGAGCTAACATTGAGCACGAAGTTAACAACAAAGAAACAAAAGGACCACCTGCGGTTGTGGTGTCGTAAATATTTGATCGCCCACTACATCCGAGGATGACATGACCTACTAAAGGATCAACACCCTGTGGTGACAGATATCAGCAACGCACGAAATGGACCAAACACCAAAGGCTAAAACATATTTGAGAAAGTAAACACACCAAGTATAATGCTACTTAAACAAATAATGTATTCCAATGAGAGATCAACTACTGTCCAAAATATGATTGAACAAATAACCTCTGATGGATGCACATGAATCAGACCACGAATGTACACAAACTCGAATATAGGTGCACAACATATTACATAGGCACACACATATAAAGACTAGGTACACAATACACTACATACACACAGTGGGCAGCAACTTAAGTAATATAACCCAAAATAGGAGACACTAAATTGCACAACAAAACGCTAAAAAATGCAAACATAAATGATCGAGGAAGAGAACATCTGAGCTACTCACACCCCAAAGTCAGTTACCCTAAATGAAATACATAACCAAGTAAAAAGCCTACTGGGAGACTTGCCTCAGAAACAGTAGTACCCTCCAACAGAACAGCATTTACGCTGCCATCCCCACCCGCAAACTCTGGCCAACAATCCCCTTGGTATTCCCGAGTAATGGCATTGATGCCACACCATTCAACCCCTGCATCTGCGGACCTGAGTCCCAAACTAAAGGATGACATATCCTTGAGTGCCTCCCTTCGCTGGATGGCTCTCTCGATGTCCTCCACCCCTCATAGGAAATCGGGATTATCCCAAATTGCGTCCTCACGTTGTGTGAAAGTGGGCTCCACCTCTACATGATCTGGCACAAGCACTGTAGGGGCCACATGGCTACAAAAACCTAGCAACTTCTAGGTCGCCCCAACTACTTGCTTGAGGTTATCATCCGCTATTGAATCAATCACATATCGCTTCCTCCACCACTTGGACAAACTCCAACACTGACATGGCAGGAGACTGGCCTTCTCCATTACACGTTCAACAGATGTCTACAGTATTAAGGACAACATGTTAGATATATGACTACACCAAAAACCATAATGCAAAGAAATAATACTGCATTCTTGAATGCTGGTGACCCCCACCCCCTACATTGGGTTAACACTGGCCTTGGTTTAAAATTGGGCCACCGGTAGCCTCCCCAGGCATACTACCGTGCTGTGCCTTGCCCACATCAGTAGGTACACTACGGGTTGATTCAAGGACAAGGGACTAGTTAGCTGAAAATGAAAAATGATAACAAAAAATCATGACAGACACCCACACTAAATACTATGCTACAAAGCCCAACAACAAAAAAACCTATCAAACTTGTGCATCAGGCATTTCTACTTGAAACTCATGAACCACTTGATGTACTCTTGCTGCATCATCACTTTGGACTGCCCTTGTTGGTTGAGGAGAATGACGATTGACCACCGGGCGCAACGGGGAGAGCAACTCAAACTGTCGCGTTTTCACCATCTTTGAAGTCCAATCTTTCAAAGCAGGGTAATTCCTAGGACCAACCCTGGTCCCCTACCTCACCCTATCACAATACAATAGTTGGAAAATAGTAAACAATAAAAAAAAAAAAAAACATTACACTAAACAACTAAAAAATAGTTCATCTTAATTAGCAACCCTAGAAAATATAATATGCAACATAGTACAGGCACTTATGCAACCTCTAAACACTAAACTCATATATGAAACACAACTAAGTGTAGTAAAAGAACATACCGTCAGGAAGTCTATTGGGCCAACATATTTCTTGTGCCTCCCTTCTAACCAGGATGTGTGGCAATCCCCCAAACTCTCAAGCAAACATTCACACCAATTCAGATCCACAATATCAAAGACATCATCAAGCATATCTAAGAACTGTTGGTTCACGACACCATTTCTAGAGCATTCAATGAGAGTAGTAACAACAATCACCGAGAAATGTCTCTTAAACCACTCCCCACCATCCCGTTCCCCAAGCATAGCATCGCACACATCCTTTGCTGAGATATTACCATCATGTTTCTCTAGAACCTCCCTCTATTCCACTAACATTGGCCATAACTCCCGCTTACGTCTCTTCATCATGGGAGTGCTACCTATTGGGAAGCCAAGGACACCCGCAACATCCTCAGTCGTGATAATAACATTTTTTATTTTCTAGGTTAAGCACCCTTTCCCCTGGGTTATAATTGGTCAACAACCAATGACCAATTCGTAATAGAGTCTCTTTTATATCAAAAAAGAGAAGATCACCAAAACCAATCTCGCGCACAACTCTTCTTTGCCAAGCATTTAGAGACTTGATAACATTGTACAGTACTTTAACAGATCCCCTAGTCTGAACAGTTGGAAACATGACATCCTCCTCCGGCGTGAGTTCTAACTCAGGACTGGCTTCCCTATGCTCCTCCTTGTAGTTACGTGACCTACCCACAAACTCCGAAGGAAGATCAACAAAGTCATCATCGCTCCCAGCGCCCCCTACTAGTCCTAACATCCTGGACCTTCCACTTCTTATGGCCTGGAATGAGACCAAACATACACCATAGTAACTAACTGGGAAATATTAGTGTTGCAAATATCGCGCCTAGGCGCTAGGCGGCGCCCGACCGCGTCGAGGAAGGCCGAAATCGGCCTCCTCCGCGGCTGGGCACCTAGCCGGCTGACTAGGCCACTGGCCAGCTGGTTTTTTTTTTTTTTTTAATTATAAATCTTAAACAGTTAAACTATTAATGTTATAATGTATTAACTAATACTCTAACAGCACGTTTGGTTCACGGAATGAATTTAAAGGAAATAGGAATACTATTCCATAAGGAATGGAATAGTAAGGAATAGAATATGAATTGTATTCCAGCGTTTGGTTCGCGGAAGGAATAGACTTGAGAATTGTATTCCAGCGTTCGGTTGGTTAAAGGAATAGAAATGGAATATATATTTAAAAGACATAAATGCCCTTGTACAAAATTTATTATTATTATTATAATTGTAATAATAATAATAATAATAATAATAATAATTATTATTATTATTATTATTATTATTATTATACATAAATACCCTTATAAAATATGTAATAATAATAATAATAATAATAACAACAACAACAACAACAACAACAACAATAATAAGGACATTCATGTTAATATTAATATTATTATTATGTAATAGTAAAATAAAAATTATAATAATATTAATAACAATAATAAGAAAAAAGGAATAATAATAATAATAATACAAATTAAAACAAAATTACATATATAATAATTTTTTAAAATACAAATTGAAAATTTTTGATCCCACATTGGTAAATTATGAAGAGGAGCTCATTTGAGCTCCTCTATATAAGAGAAGCATTGCTTCTTGTTTGAAATTAACAACCGGATGAGGAAGCCTTAAAGAGCCAAAAACTCATTAATTTAAGGAACCTTAATTGTTCTTAGTTACAAGTTTTTTTTTTTTTTAAATA
>NC_044919.1:22741649-22828611 GCF_003576645.1 Ipomoea triloba | reverse complement strand
GTACTCTGCATCATCACTTTGGACTGCCCTTGTTGGTTGAGGAGAATGACGATTGACCACCGGGCGCAACGGGGAGAGCAACTCAAACTGTGCGTTTTCACCATCTTTGAAGTCCAATCTTTCAAAGCAGGGTAATTCCTAGGACCAACCCTGGTCCCTACCTCACCCTATCACAATACAATAGTTGGAAAATAGTAAACAATAAAAAAAAAAAAAAACATTACACTAAACAACTAAAAAATAGTTCATCTTAATTAGCAACCCTAGAAAATATAATATGCAACATAGTACAGGCACTTATGCAACCTCTAAACACTAAACTCATATATGAAACACAACTAAGTGTAGTAAAAGAACATACCGTCAGGAAGTCTATTGGGCCAACATATTTCTTGTGCCTCCCTTCTAACCAGGATGTGTGGCAATCCCCCAAACTCTCAAGCAAACATTCACACCAATTCAGATCCACAATATCAAAGACATCATCAAGCATATCTAAGAACTGTTGGTTCACGACACCATTTCTAGAGCATTCAATGAGAGTAGTAACAACAATCACCGAGAAATGTCTCTTAAACCACTCCCCACCATCCCGTTCCCCAAGCATAGCATCGCACACATCCTTTGCTGAGATATTACCATCATGTTTCTCTAGAACCTCCCTCTATTCCACTAACATTGGCCATAACTCCCGCTTACGTCTCTTCATCATGGGAGTGCTACCTATTGGGAAGCCAAGGACACCCGCAACATCCTCAGTCGTGATAATAACATTTTTTATTTTCTAGGTTAAGCACCCTTTCCCCTGGGTTATAATTGGTCAACAACCAATGACCAATTCGTAATAGAGTCTCTTTTATATCAAAAAAGAGAAGATCACCAAAACCAATCTCGCGCACAACTCTTCTTTGCCAAGCATTTAGAGACTTGATAACATTGTACAGTACTTTAACAGATCCCCTAGTCTGAACAGTTGGAAACATGACATCCTCCTCCGGCGTGAGTTCTAACTCAGGACTGGCTTCCCTATGCTCCTCCTTGTAGTTACGTGACCTACCCACAAACTCCGAAGGAAGATCAACAAAGTCATCATCGCTCCCAGCGCCCCCTACTAGTCCTAACATCCTGGACCTTCCACTTCTTATGGCCTGGAATGAGACCAAACATACACCATAGTAACTAACTGGGAAATATTAGTGTTGCAAATATCGCGCCTAGGCGCTAGGCGGCGCCCGACCGCGTCGAGGAAGGCCGAAATCGGCCTCCTCCGCGGCTGGGCACCTAGCCGGCTGACTAGGCCACTGGCCAGCTGGTTTTTTTTTTTTTTTTAATTATAAATCTTAAACAGTTAAACTATTAATGTTATAATGTATTAACTAATACTCTAACAGCACGTTTGGTTCACGGAATGAATTTAAAGGAAATAGGAATACTATTCCATAAGGAATGGAATAGTAAGGAATAGAATATGAATTGTATTCCAGCGTTTGGTTCGCGGAAGGAATAGACTTGAGAATTGTATTCCAGCGTTCGGTTGGTTAAAGGAATAGAAATGGAATATATATTTAAAAGACATAAATGCCCTTGTACAAAATTTATTATTATTATTATAATTGTAATAATAATAATAATAATAATAATAATAATTATTATTATTATTATTATTATTATTATTATACATAAATACCCTTATAAAATATGTAATAATAATAATAATAATAATAACAACAACAACAACAACAACAACAACAATAATAAGGACATTCATGTTAATATTAATATTATTATTATGTAATAGTAAAATAAAAATTATAATAATATTAATAACAATAATAAGAAAAAAGGAATAATAATAATAATAATACAAATTAAAACAAAATTACATATATAATAATTTTTTAAAATACAAATTGAAAATTTTTGATCCCACATTGGTAAATTATGAAGAGGAGCTCATTTGAGCTCCTCTATATAAGAGAAGCATTGCTTCTTGTTTGAAATTAACAACCGGATGAGGAAGCCTTAAAGAGCCAAAAACTCATTAATTTAAGGAACCTTAATTGTTCTTAGTTACAAGTTTTTTTTTTTTTTAAATAATATAGGAGCGTTTTGGGAAAAGGAAGATCTTTCTCCAAAACGCGCCAAGGGGTAAAATTGGAAATAACAACATTAGGCTATTTCTGAGGACTCAGGAATAGCCTAATACCTAGGGGGGGCCTAGGAATCTTTATTCCCCTTGCAAGAGGAATAGGTCATTCCCAGGAACATTGTTCTTGGGCATAGAAAGTTTTACCAAACAGCGGAATAGGCCTATTACTGGGAATGCTATTCCATTCCAGACCTATTCCGCGAACCAAACGTGCCATAATAGTCTAATAAGTAATAACTTAATAAAATAATAAGTAATTACTAAATTAAACTAATAAGTAATGCACTAATAATTAATAAATAATACTACGTAACTAATAACTTAATAAGAATTAACTATTTAACTATTAAAGTATAAAGACTTACAATATTAAACACTTTACAATTATTAACACTTAATATATATATTTTTTTATTTTTTTTAAATTAAAAAAAAAAACTAGGCGCCCCCAGGCCTAGCGATTAACACACAAATGTACGCACCAAACTGCCCAAAATGCAGTTCATAAACAGCAACAATGCACAATAACTAAGCACATAACGAACAAGAAGACACTAAAGTGCACTAGGACAAATGTTGAAAACAAACCCAGGGAGAATGACCTGGACGAAGCATGAATCTACCATGAACGCATAACATAATAAACATGAATGCATAATAATGAACTTAATCATGAACAAGATTGACCAATAAAGGGTACAAAAACAAATCAAGGAAACAAAAACTCATGCAAAGGACACACCAACACACAGACAAATAAAAACAATTCCAAACATCTAAATTTTTCTTATGCTGATTTCTTATATTAGACAGCAGCAATAAAAATATATCCTTACATAAATAGGCTTGTTATGAAATAAAAGATTTAATAAAAAGGAAAACAACTGGAAGTAGAAACTGAAACTTCAATTTTAGAATGGTAGGTTTGAGTTCATATTAAGATTTCAACACTTCAGAAAGTGTAGATTATTCCCTTAAGAGGAAATAAAAAAGTTGGTAATATGTCTGAGTAACCTCTACGAACATAATTTGTTATTTGTTGTAATATAAATATGAAACAAAGGAATTGAATATGAACCAAGGTAAAGGGAAACTAGAGGAAATATGCATTGAAATCCCAAAATACCCAAGCTTTGGGAAGAAATCACATCCCCGAGAAAATGGTAAAAAAATCAAATGTGCCAAGCATTTTCATTCCTTGGGAAAAACACAAAATGAGAGTATAGGATTCCAATTCACAAATTCCCTTGGTAATTTCATATGGCTGAACCAAATACTCCCTTAAGGGCTCATAAAACTATATCAATAGCTATGAGTCATCAATGTAGTTTATAAGAGGTACAAGTATATTGCTCTCCTACTTAAGGGTTATCCCTTTTAATTCAAAGCATAGCTTGCAAATTAAATATATATAGCTGAATAGCACAAAAATATACAGAAACCATGTTACAAAACTAAGGCTCAGGCAAGTGAATATCCCTTGTTCAGATTACCTCTGAGCATGATTTTAAAATAATTCAAGTATAAAATGGCAGTTCTTTTATTAGTTCAAAACACTAATTATTTTTATTTTTGAAAAACAGTTAAACAACTATAGATCTATAGTTCATAGGGATAACTCTAGAAGACAGACACAATTAATTAAAAACCACCAACATAAACACCTTGGATAAAGGGGACCATACCCACTACCTACCAAGACCCCAGTTGACCCCACCCCCCATCCCCCAATACTACTCACTATTTCCTAATTTTACCCCTATTTAGTCACTTCTAATTTCCTAGAATTTTTAAACCCAAATCGAAATCAACATTAGCAGAGAATGACATGTGATTTTAGTGAAATGGCAACAAGGCCCTACGCCATCACCCACTAACCAATGGCATATTGGAAGATAGAATAGCCCTAAAATCATCCAAGAACAAAACAAAAGAAAATTGAATGGTTACAGTGTAATAGCAGTACAAACAACAAAGACTAACGCGATTGTGCAAATGAGCGCAAGACTAGGTCTTAGAGATGTTATGCAAATACACCAATTGAACAAGTGTGAGAGTCCATTACCACATCAAATCAGCCTAGAACACATGGATTGCACCAAAATCGACCACAATAACGCAAGGTCCGAAACCCTAGATAGAACACGAAAGGGGGATGAACAACATACCTCCGGTATCTGGCTGTTTCTCCCGTCGGTGAGCATTCGGACGAGGCTCCTCGTTGCCGGCCATGTAGTTGAAATTTTGAACCAAAGACAAGAACCAAATGGAGGAGTAGTCCGCCGGCTAAAAATGATGAAGAAACACAGCAGCAGTGCCGATGGGGTTTTTCCCTCTAGAGAAGATCGAAAACGGTAATTACTTTTAAGACTTTGAATGTTACAATTAATTGGCAATAGCAAATGACCGAAACAACCCTCCCCAACGAATACTTAATAAAAAACGTGTTTGTTTAATTTTTTCTTTTTTTTAAAAAAAAACAACTCAACCACAACGATTGGATTAATTGAATATAAGGCTCAGATTAGTCCACAACTCCTCACCTGACTATATGTCGTTATTTGATCCTTATTATGTATGTATGTACGTACGTACGTACGTATGTATGTATGATCAAATTAGAACTAGTCTCCATGTGAGATATGTGGACTAATTTTTTGTATTCATTTTTTTTAATTTGGATGACCTAGATTTGATTTCATAATATTACATGGATTGGTATTTGTTTTTAAAGGGAGTAGTAGTGGCAGATGTACCATTACTTGGCCATCTGATCTTTCATCTAAATGGCATGGATTTAAGGGAATAGTAGTGTCTTTTTGTTTTGTTTGTGTGTTTTTTTTTAATGATTTTGATTCCTATTTTCTTAGATCATTATTGTAGTGAATAGAGCTGCAATTTATTCATCATCAATTGAGTATTCGTCCATGACAAGTGATCAATATGTGTTTTATTTTTTTCCGCTTGTTTTTTCGCATATAATATTGTTGTATTTGGATGTCAATATATATGTTCACATTCTGGGTAATATGGATGTACATTCGATTATGTTGGTTGTGCAATCCATTGTGGTGGATTGTGCAACTCGTAGACTCATATATATATATATATATATATATATATATATATATATATATATAAGGGATCCTGTGAAATTAGTCCCTTAGGTGAGAAATATTATGAAATATAGACCATTGGATTTAATTTTGATGCATGATCTCAACCATTGGGTTCAAAATTTGCGCATTAAAGATCTGTAGTAAGATTAGCGTTCTTGGGCAAAATCGTCCATAGCCTTTCTACAAACCTTCCCGCTTCTCTGTTTGCTCTGTTTCTCTTGAGCACAAAACTAATCTCCGGCGAAGAAGACGAAGTGAATTCGACGAAGGCAATAAATTCAGCGAGCAAATTTCAGGTGAAGACAATGATACGGCAAAGCTTTGATAGTGTCTATCACTTCTGCGTTTCGTTTTGAACAAGCTACTCTATGGCGAAGAAGACGAAGTGAAGTTGATGAATTCTACGACTGAACAACGTGCACTACTAGGCACAAAAATTTGCACTATATGGTTGAAAAATATGCACTGCAAGTATTTGTGAAAAAATAGTGTTTTGAGCAATTTTATTTAATTAGCCACAAGAATGTGCACTGGTATGCACAAACTTTTGCTCTGTATGGTACAAAAACATGCACTACAAAGCATAAGACTAAGCTAAAAGATGGATGATAGCTTGAACTCTACGACTGACCAACGTGCACTGTTAGTTGAGAAAATGTACACTACTAGGCACAAATATTTGCACTATACGGTTAAAAATTATGCACTACAAGTATTTATGAAATAATAATGTGTTTTGTGCAATTTTATTTGATTAAACATAAGAATGTGCACTAGTAGACACAAACGTTTGCTCTGTATGACACAAAAACATGCACTATAGAGCATAAAACTAACCTCCTAGATGGTTAATAACATTAACTCTAAGACAGAAAACATGCACTGTTAGGTATAAAAATGTGCACTACTAGGCACAAAAATGTGAACTACACAAGTGAAAATTATGCACTACAAGTAACTATGAAAAATAATATGAGGTAATTACGATACTACCCTTAATGATGCGCGTGTTTTAAAATCTGAAAGGCAATTTCATACGTTGGATTGAATTAGATCTATGGCTATAATTCCATCTTATTTCTCACCTAAGGAACATCATGTACATGAGCCCCTTTCTATATGTATGTATGTATGTATATCAAACTTCAATACTGATTGTTATACTATGGACCATGGTCCACTTTGCATTGTGGACTCTAATCAAAAGCAACAACCAGATTATGTGACGGTTGTTAACATATTAAGTACCTTCATTAATAAATTATGTGTTTACTACAATTAGCATATTATATATTTACAGTTAACATATTATGTGTCTCAGTGTCTATAACTAATAAATTATGTATCTATTGTTAACATATTATCTGCAGACAAAGAATATGAATGTCATTTTTGAATAGAGTCCACAACGTAAGATACAACTTTGGTTCATAGTAGATTTTACCGTGAATACATGCATGTAACATAATTTGTTTGTTATTGCAATTGAGAAAACAAATCAATTTTTTAAGTCATTATCTTTTCTACTTCTTTTTTGTTGTTTTTCCTCTTCTTTTAACTTTATTAATTCCATATTCCAATACTATCACTTCCCCGGCCACATGTCAAAGCCCAAATTGCCTAACTTTCTGAATTTGACTTTGAGAATTGAAATGTAGAATTTGAAATTCCAAACTTGTTCATGAAAAAAGTATGCAAAGCTGGACTCATGTATCTAGGCATCTAGCCCTACATCTTTTTAATGATCTTCCACTAAACCGTTGACATTCCATTCAGTATATAGATATGATTCCAAAAAGAATATCGCTCACGCCTAACAAATTTAATTGGAATAAGATTCAAATTGACCATTGAACGTAACCTGAAAGTGCAATTAGGCCACTGAACGAAAAAAAAATGTGTAATTAGGCCACCGAACACTCCAAATGCATGTCATTTCACCTGATAGCAGGTTACCTTCCATTTCATCAAGTTGCATGCTTACATGGATGGTGATGTGACATTTTAAAATAATTTATAAATATAAAAAATTAGAAATTAAAAAAATATTAATTTTTAAATATCAATTTTTAATATTTTTAATATTAATTTTTTAATATTTTTAATATTACTTTTGTAATTTTTAATATTAATATTTTAATATTTTAATTAATTTTTTAAAGTTTATTATTTAATAAATATTAAAAATTAAAATTAAAAATTAAAAAATATTAATTTTTAAATATTTTAATTAATTTTTAATATTTTAAATTAATTTTTAATTTTTAATTTTAAAGTTGCTTATTAAAAAAATATTTTAAAATGTCAACTCACCATCCATGTAAGCAGGCAACCTGAAAAAGGAAGGTAACCTGCTATCAGGTGAAATTGCATGCATTTGGAATATTCAATGACCTAATTGCACATTTTTTTGGTTCAGTGGCCTAATTGCACTTTCAGATTACGTTCAGTGGCCAATTTGAACATTATTTCAATTTAATTTAATGGAAGGATGTATTTAATTCATATACGAAGTATTACTTGTTACTTAAAGATTATTTTCTTTTAGTAAAAATCAACTTTATTAAAATTAGAATTTATATTAACATTTTATCATTAGCAGCATTTTATGGCATGCATAGAGCCAACACAACACACAACTCGTCATTAGAAAAAATATAAAATTTGAAAATGGAGAAAAAGGGAATATGACAAATACATTTATGTATAAATCAATAAAATTCATACGTTTCGTGATTTTTTTTTAGTTCAACCAACACAACGTTTGAGAAATATATTTAATTAAAATTTTGTACTACATAATACATATGTGATACAAGCATATCATTATAGCGTTTAATCAAAATTTTAAGAGTGAATTTTACTGACAAGTGGGTTTTTTTTAAAAAAATTTATTTTTGCATTTGATACCAACTTTAAAATTAATCACATTATAATTTTTCATATAGTTACTCTTTCACTTAATTCGATCCGTTTATTGTTTATTAAATTTAAATGTTAAATTGTAATTTCGTTATGTTAACACTTAAACCTTCTTTTTTTTTTTTTTAATACTATTGACCCTGTTACATGTAGTATCTGTCTATATACTTTCTTAACCAATTGAAGCCCAACAAAGCCAACATTGCCCCCACTGAGGCTCGAACCCATGACCTCCCACTAGGGAGAATCATTTCATGCCGCTTGACCACAAGGCCTTCTTTAATTAGTCTATAATAGTCAAAATCTTCAAATTGGGGAATGTTGACTATTTTAGATTAATTAGCAATGGTTTCAAAGTGTTAGCATTTGAATATTACAATTTTATCCTTATATTCGATAACAAATGTTCAAATTTGACAAAGTTGTAGACTTTGAGTTGAACTGATTGTCCCCACTAGAGTTCGAACTTATGACTGTTTATTTTGGAGAGTCACAAAGAGTCATTGAGTTATAAGCTACTTGTCAACATAGTTGAAGACAAAATGTAAAAAACTTAATAATTGAAAAATCTTTAATAGAGTTAACTTTTTGAATACTACTAACTCTATTACAATGCAGTATCTGTTCATAACTACTTTCTCAACCTATTGAAGCACAAGAGTCAGTCCACTAAAGCTCGAACCCACCACCTCCCTTATAAAGGGAAGGGTTTGATGCCACTGGACCACAAGGTCCTTGGCTTTAGTAGAGTTAACTTATTTTAAAATTACCTAATAACTATTGTTTGAGTAAAATAATACTCAAAACTACGGGGATTGCTAGTCATAGTCCAACTTAATATATCATTAATATTCAAAGATACCAAACACTTTGTGCTTAAATAGCACCTCTGTGGTTCTTCATGAGGGAAGGTCACAGGATCAAATCCTGGTGGTAAGAAAAGTATAAAATAGATACTACCTTGTAGTAGAGTCAATAGTACTTAGCCTAAACGTGGAAGATCAATTTTAGTCTCATGTTTTGAGTGGCCCAAATAGTTATTAATATTGTACTAAAGTGTAGTCTATATATAATAAAGTTTAATTTAGTAGGCTAACAAAAATTGTGATTGGATAATTTGGATTTGAGTTGTGCTTGTATTTGGAGTTGAGTCTAGCTATTATCAACTATTCTTGTCATTTATTGGCATCTCAATGAAAGCACCATTTTTAAAGGATTGGTCCAATAGGTGAGATTTTTTTTTTAAATAAATAAATTTTAGCATTACTTTATAATTTTTGTAATCTTTCGATAACTCTAAACTTATGCTCAAACCAGAAAAGATGACTAATTGGAAAAGATATGGTCATATGAAGGATATGGATATATTGGGATGAGGATGGCAATGCCATTTTTGGGGCCACTGTGTAGGATTTTACGTGGACAAAACTAACACACTAGGACAAACCAAACCCAAACGATCAAAGAAGTAAAAAGACTATTGATACGATGAGCAATCATTATTGCATGAACCATGATTCACCCAGCTGTGTAGACCAAAAATAAAAAGTACATTATTTTTGTATTGAAGGTACATTATTTTTATACTGTAAGTACATTATTTTAGGGTACATTATTTTTGTACTGAAGGTACATTATTTGATATATACTGTCAAATAATGTACCTACAGTACAAAAATAATGTACCTTCAGTATAAAAATAATGTACTTTTTATTTTTGGTCCATGCAATAATTTGCCTACGACGAGGAATGAGTTTCTGTTATTGATAACTCTAGAACTATACAAGATAATATAATGATAGAATAAGAGTCCTATCTAAACACAATCACTAGTATTCCAATACTCCCCCTCAAGCACAAGGGTGAGAAACAACATTGAGCTTGTCCCTTAAAGCGGTGAACCGGGGACCAGCAAGAGGTTTAGTGAACACATCAACTAACTGGTCCTTAGTAGAAACGAAATGAACCTGCAACTCTTTCTTAGCAACCTTATCACGTACGAAATGATAGTCAATCTCGACATGCTTAATCCGAGCATGAAACACCGAATTAGCACACAAGTAGGTAGCCCCCAAATTATCACACCACAATGACGGAGGCGCAGAAGGACCAAGACCAAGCTCACGAAGCAAAACACCAGCCACGTAACCTCAGCCAACGTCTTGTACTCAGCCTCAGTCGAAGAACGAGCCACGGTACGCTGCTTGCGACAACTCCGACAAGTCCAGGAGACAAGATTGTCACCAAAGAAAACAGCAAACCCACTAGTAGACTTCCAATCAGTAGGATCACCGGCCCAATCTGAGTCAGAAAAGGCATTAACCGCAACCGAGTCCGACTTATGAAAACGGAGACCATAATGAAGAGTCCCTTTGACGTAACGAAGAACTCACTTCAACATGCCTCAGTGAGCTGTCGACGGAGCATGCATCGCCTGACACAACTTGTTAACGGCGAATTACAAATCCGGTCGCTTAACTGTAAAATACTGCAGCGCCCCTGCAAGACTTCGATAGTGTGTAGGATCAGCATAGGGAACCCCATCATCAGTAGAGTCACGAACCAAAGAGACCAGAGTAACAAGTGGTTTGCAATCAACCATACCAGCACACTTCAAGATATCACGCATATACCGCTGTTGAGACAAAAGCATTCCAGACTCCAACGACACGGTCTCAACACCAAGGAAAAAGGAGGGAGCACCCATATCACGAACCTTGAACTCAGACGCCATCTGAGCCACAAGACCAGAGACACGAGCCGAATTAGACCCCATGACCAGGATGTCATCAACATAAACAAGGAGGAACAACAGAGTAGAATCACGAGAGTAGATAAACAAGGAAACGTCAGTCTGCGAGGGAGTGAAACCAACCAAGGCCAGAAAGGTATGTAGGCGAGTAAACCACGCCCGAGGAGCCTGCTTAAGGCCGTAAAGAGAGTGCTGGAGCAAACACACATGACCAGGCAACGCCTTGTCCTCATACCCTGGTGGCTGCCTCATATAAATAGTCTCCGCAAGAGTGCTATTCAGAAACGCGTTATGAATCCAACTGACGAATAGACCAGTCACGGGACACGACCAAGGACAGTAAAAGGCGAACAGTCATCGGCTTAACCACCAGACTGAAGGTCTCAAAGAAGTCTTGTCCAGCCACCTGATTAAATCCTTTGGCTACCAAACGAGCCTTATGACGCTCAACCGAGCCATCAGCCTTGCGCTTCGTCCGAAAAACCCACTTGCACCCCACAACATTCATACCGGGAGCAAAAGGGACCAACCGCCATGTCTGATTATGCAACAAGGCATTAAACTCTAAGTCCATCGCCTCACGCCACTCCGAAAACAAGACTGCCTGCAAGTAGCACGTAGGCTCCGGAACACTGACCTGAGCAGTTAAAGCAGCAAAATGATCACCCGGCTGAGACTGACTTCGCAGTGTCATGACATGAGAGCGTTCACTAGGCCGCTGAGTGCGACAAGACCGAGTAGGCTGCCGAGAGATCGCACCAGCAGCAGCATGCACCCCCAAATCCGTAACTGTACGGGAGCTAGAATCCGAGTCCAACACCGGCTGAACAGAATCATCAGAGGCCGGAGAAGAAAGATCAGGCACACGAACCGTGCCCACACCCCACGGTGGACCAGAAACCGCGCAAGCACCCTACAAAGACTTAGAAGAAGCAAACGGGTAAACAGCTTCGTCAAACTGCACATGACTGGCAGGGTTGTCGAAGCCCTACAAAATTAATACTGGCTCACTCCACTAATTTGTAGTAGTGGCAAGACCAGGTCGAATCCCAAGAGAACTAATGAGTCTCGTTTCTCAAATTAAAAGAACTTAGAGTGGGAGAAATAATTTGAAATAAATAAGTAAATAAAGTAAACTGTAATCGTAAACAAGTTCAGGAATGTGGAATTCTGATTCAAGGAAAAAGAAATATTAAAGATGTGACTTAGATCATTGGCTCTTAAAAAAAATAAAATGTCATTTCAAGCACGTAGCTAAAGACTAATTACGATAGCTACAACTAGCCTTTAATCTCCCTAAATTAATTGATTCAAACTAAGCATTCAAACCAACAATTGTTATTGAATAAACTGGGGACGATAGCGTTCCATATTCACTCAATAACATCATTACACTTAAATGGAAAATAACTAAGCCTAAATCATAGATTGAGATAGCTACAACCTGCAACTTAGTCTTCCAGTCCTTTATGTATTGATCACAATAATATAATTAATACAGGCTACAGAGTCTAATCGTTTATAACAATTACGGATCATAAACTCATAGATAGCAATAGGGAAACAAGAATAAACTAAGTTGTCAATTTAATTCATTATCAGTCTTCCTGGAAAATTAACTTTAAAAGAACAGGAAGTACATGAATTCAACAAATTAATTGAAATCGAACCTCCCTAAATTCACAACTGAAATTTCAACTCCTTGAATCAAAATAAATAAAATCTAGCCAAACATGGAGAAAAAAAGCTATTCTAAAATTCTAAGAATATGAAAGGAATAATCTCCTCAAATACATCAGAATAGCTCTCCTATTATAGGGTTCTGAATCAACAATTTTCCCTAAAATTATTGCTCTTACCACATCAAAGGCTGATTTCTCTCACAATTTCAACCTCAAATTCAAAAGCTTGGTTGAGTTTTGATCTTCCCGCGAACGAGAATCGGTCGAAATCGACGTCCAAAGCTACTCGCGCCTTCTTTTTCGTTGCTGATCGTAATTCGCAAACCTGCGGCTGTTGTACGTAAACAAAACAAAAAAACTAAAATAAATAAAAGTAAAATAAAGTAACGTAACAAAACAAATTAAAGTCAAACAATCAAAGTGTAATTAGGATTATTAAATAAGTGGGACCCACTAAACTAATTTATTAAAATCAATTTAACTATAAGCTTAATTCTACTTAAATTTATTAACTAAAGTTATCTCATCCTAATATAATAAATATACTAAATTGATAAAATATAAAATATAAATAATAAAATTAACCTATAAAATATTATTTAAATCAAGGTATAAAATATGCTCATCATAATTCCCCCACACTTAAACTATGCTTGCCCTCAAGCATATCCTCATCCTTCAAACATAGACTTTTCCAACTCCTTCCAAGCCACCTAGAAATATCTCAAAAGTTATTATATATTTAAGTGCTAGAGGTGAAACACACTCAAGAGAACAAGCATGGTTTATTGATAACACTTGAAAATAAATAAATAAAATGACTCACTAGTTTTATCAAAAGGAAATGAACAAGACTTAACACCTCACAAAGATTTAAAATTCTCTCATTGCACTCATAGTGTTTAAGGTATAGTGTATCAAACTCTCAAATCAAAACATAGCAAGTAATCCCATAGGCTTGCAAGTAAATCAAATCTCCACCACTAGCAAAAATGAGTTAAACCATGAATCAAAGGGTCTTTCATTAAAGGTTGTAACTTGGCTAGGGTAGAGGGATATGGTAAAAGGAATTTTTAGGCTTAACAAGTTGAAGGAACCACATAAGCCTCTACACAAAATTTCACCCTAAGAAAAATTACAAAGCCATAAACATATTTTCATTCCTCCATCACCTTCACATTTCATTTTCATGCCTTTTTTTTTTTTCACTTTCTTCATCTTTCATACTTTTTTTCCCTTGCCACATATATATTGCATTTCTTTTGTTGCCTTCATAAGACTTTATTCAAACTCTTTCTTTTGTTTCTTAACACTTTCTTTCCTCAATTCTCTTCATTTTTTTTTCCCTTTTTCCATATTTCTCAACATTCATTTTTCATAGAAAAACAATGCTTCACATAGAAAGAACCATCACTTAGATAAATTAATTCAACTCCCAATAGAAGCTACACTTTTCAGTTTCCAATTGTATCTTGAACTCATAGTAACACTTTATTGACAATAAGAACAAGCAAAACTTTGTGCAAATAGACTAATATGATTCCTTCAATTCAAGGGTTCAAAATTTATTGGGGGAAAATAATCAAAGAAAAGGGAAAAAATAGCTTGTAATGTGGCAATTAAAAGAAAAGAAAGGCTAAAAGCTCAAAGTGGCTCACTAGGTGTTAAAATGCAAGGTAGGCTTTTTGGCTAAAAGTGGCTCAACCTAGGTGCCCTTTTCATCTTCATGCTCTAACTCACTTGAATGTGGTCTCAAAATGCATTTAAGGGCAAGTTCTAGCATACACAAACCATGCTTGATATCACACAACAAAGAAAATTGAGCAAAGTGTTGCTCTTTAGGCTCAAAAGCTCACCAAAAGGGTCAAATTGCATCAAGTCTTGCACATTTTCATTCAATAAAACTAACAAGGATTTGAAAATATATTTTTTGTATAAAAGAGAAAGAAAAATAAAAATAAAATCATGCTTGCTTTTCTCATGTGTTAAAACTCTAAACCAAAAATATATCATAACTTAAGACATATCCCTAAATAACAAGAAAGTAATCCAAACAAGTCATCATCAGTGTGCAACACTCTCCCCCACACTNCAAAGTGTTGCTCTTTAGGCTCAAAAGCTCACCAAAAGGGTCAAATTGCATCAAGTCTTGCACATTTTCATTCAATAAAACTAACAAGGATTTGAAAATATATTTTTTGTATAAAAGAGAAAGAAAAATAAAAATAAAATCATGCTTGCTTTTCTCATGTGTTAAAACTCTAAATCAAAAATATATCATAACTTAAGACATATCCCTAAATAACAAGAAAGTAACCCAAACAAGTCATCATCAGTGTGCAACACTCTCCCCCACACTTAAATCATGCATTGTCCTCAATGTATGCACACATAAAAACTTCACATATTCACAAAGAAATTGAGCATATTTTAAGAAAACTTATTTGAAAAGAAATAAAAACAAATAGAGAAAAGAAAAAAAAATGAATTATTGAATTGGGTTGCCTCCCAAGAGCGCATTTGTTTAATGTCGTTATGCCCGACGCAACCCTGTATGTGTCTTTTTCAATCACAAATACTCCGGGAGGGCTAAATCAACATCTTCCAAACTCAAAATTGTCATTCCCTCATGAAAGGGCTTCAACCTGTGACCATTAACCTTAAAAACTTTTCCTGTATCAATGCTTTTAATCTCTATTGCACCATAAGGAAAAACGTTAGAAACAACAAAAGGTCCAATCCAACGAGTACGTAACTTACCAGGCATAAGCTTCAAACGAGAATTGTATAATAAAACTTTTTGTCCTACCTCAAAGCTTTTTCTCAAAATCATGTTGTCATGGAACATCTTGGTTTTTTCTTTGTATAACCTGGAATTTTCATATGCATCTAACCTCAACTCTTCCAATTCCTGCAACTGCAATTTTCTTTCTTCACCGTCCTTCCTCATCTCCATATTACAACGTTGTACTGCCCAGTAGGCTTTATNTTAAAAACTTTTCCTGTATCAATGCTTTTAATCTCTATTGCACCATAAGGAAAAACGTTAGAAACAACAAAAGGTCCAATCCAACGAGTACGTAACTTACCAGGCATAAGCTTCAAACGAGAATTGTATAATAAAACTTTTTGTCCTACCTCAAAGCTTTTTCTCAAAATCATGTTGTCATGGAACATCTTGGTTTTTTCTTTGTATAACCTGGAATTTTCATATGCATCTAACCTCAACTCTTCCAATTCCTGCAACTGCAATTTTCTTTCTTCACCGGCCTTCTTCATCTCCATATTACAACGTTGTACTGCCCAGTAGGCTTTATGTGCAATCTCTACGGGCAAATGACAAGCTTTTCCAAAAACCAACCGATAAGGAGACATCCCAATCGGAGTTTTGTAAGCTGTCCGATAGGCCCATAGAGCATCATCTAACCGTAAGCTCCAATCCTTCCTACCTGTGTTCACAGTTTTTTTCAAAATAGACTTTACCTCCCTATTAGACACTTCAGCTTGCCCATTGGTTTGGGGATGATACACTGTAGCTATTCTATGATGCACACCATACTTCTTGAACAATGCTTCAATTGTTTTATTGCAAAATGGCTCCCTTGATCACTTATAACAGCACGTGGAACTCCAAATCTGTTAAAGATGTTAGATTTCATAAAACCTGCAACCACTGAAGAATCATCAGTTTTGGTGGCCTTTGCTTCCACCCATTTCGACACATAATCAACAGCTAACAGAATATAATGAAAGCCACAAGAAGATGGAAAAGGTCCCATGAAATCAATGCCCCACACATCAAATATTTCCACAATTAGAATAGGAATTTGAGGCATTTCATTTCTATGAGACAATGAACCAGTCTTTTGACATTTTTCACAAGTTTTACAACACAAATATGCATCTTTAAATAAATTCTCCCAATACAAACCACTATCCAACACTTTTCTCGCAGTTCGCTTAGGACTAAAATGACCACCACATGCATAATTATGACAAAAAGCTAAAACAGACTGTTGTTCATTTTCAGGCACACATCGTCTTATTACTTGATCAGCACAAAATTTCCACAGATATGGTTCATCCCAAACATAATATTTAGCTTCACTTCTTATTTTTTCTTTCCTAGACTTACTAAGGTTATCAGGTAAAGCTCCAGTGACTAAGTAATTAACAAGATCAGCATACCAAGGAACCATACCTGACATCTGGAACAATTGTTCATCAGGAAAATTTTTAGAAATAGGAAGTGTATCTTCATCTCTTACCAACCTACTTAGATGATCCGCCACTGGATTTTCAACTCCCTTTCGATCCTTTATTGTCAAATCAAATTCCTGAAGTAATAAAATCCATCTTATTAGCCTAGGTTTAGACTCTTTCTTTCCCAAAAGATACTTCAATGCTGCATGGTCAGAAAAAACTATGACTTTAGAACCAAGCAAATAAGATCTGAATTTATCTAAAGCAAAAATAACAGCTAAAAGTTCTTTCTCAGTTGTGGAGTAACTGCACTGTGCAACATTCAATGTTCTTGAAGCATAGTATATGACATGACTTTGCTTCCCAACTTTCTGGCCCAAAACAGCTCCAACTGCATAGTTGCTGGCATCACACATAATCTCAAAGGGTAGTTCCCAGTTTGGGGGTTGAATAATAGGCGCACTTGTCAGCAATGCCTTAAGCTTGTCAAAAGCTTCTTGACATTCCTTTCCAAACTCAAACGTAACCTCCTTTTGCAACAGCTTAGACAAGGGAACAGCAATCTTTGAAAAGTCCTTAATAAACCTGCGATAAAATCCTGCATGTCCAAGAAAAGAACGAACTTCCCTAACATTTGTAGGGTAAGGTAAGTTCACAATCAAATCCACTTTAGCTTTATCAACTTCTATCCCCTTAGCTGAAATTACATGCCCTAACACAATTCCTTGACTAACCATAAAATGACATTTTTCATAATTCAAAACCAAATTAGCATCAATACATCTTTTCAAAACTTTAGACAAATTATTTAAACAAACTTCAAATGAATCTCCATAAACAGTAAAGTCATCCATAAACACTTCTATGCAGCTTTCAATAAATTCAGAAAAAATACTCATCATGCATCTTTGGAATGTCCCTGGTGCATTACATAAACCAAACGGCATCCGCCTAAACGCGAATGTTCCAAATGGACAAGTAAAAGTAGTCTTTTCTTGGTCTTCTTGAGCAATGGCTATTTGATAGTAACCTGAAAATCCATCCAAAAAGCAAAAACAAGATTTCCCAGCCAATCTTTCTAACATTTGATCAACAAAAGGTAAAGGAAAATGATCTTTCCTTGTAGCTAAGTTCAACTTTCTAAAATCTATGCACATTCTCCAACCATTTTGTATTCTCATTGGTACCAATTCATCATTTTGATTTTTTACCACAGTTATACCAGTTTTCTTTGGCACTACATGCACTGGACTTACCCATTCACTATCAGAAATTGGATAGATTATACCTGCATCTAGGAGTTTAAGAACCTCTTTAAATACCACATCCTTCAATGTTGGGTTGAGTCTTCTCTGTGGCTCCCTTACTGGCCTAACATCTTCTTCTAGATGGATTCTATGCATACAAACAGCTGGGCTTATACCTTTTATATCAGCTAAAGTCCACCCCATTGCAGTTTTGTGTTCTTTCAGCACTGAAACCAGCTTGTCTTCTTGTTCCTGAGACAACTTATTTGAGATAATAACAGGTAATGTCTCTCCCTCACCTAAGTATACATACATGAGATGATCAGTATGAGTTTTCAACTCTAAAGTTGGAGCCCGCAACACAGATGGCAACATTTTCTCATGATTTAAAGTAAAATCAGAATTTGAAAAATTTAAACCAGTTATTACAGCTGATAAAACTTCACAAGAAGAATCAACAAACTCATCTAAATCAAATTCAGCTTCTAAATCAATCAAATTTTCAACAAAAACATCTTCAAAAACATCTTGCACTATTGAATCAACTACATCCACATGATAAAGAGAATGATAATCATCAGGGTACTTCATTGCATCAGAAATATTAAATTTAGCAATTTCTCCATTAAACTCAACAGAAAGAATACCCTTATCAACATCTATCTTTGTTTTAGCAGTTTTCATAAATGGTCTACCTAGCAAAATTGGAGTTGATTGATCTATTGCATCATCATTCATTTTCAAAACATAGAAATCAACAGGAAAAACCAGCCCATTAACTTGCACTAAAACATCCTCTACAACTCCAATTGGGTGCACACAAGAACGATCCGCTAATTGAACAACTACACTAGTTTCTTGCAAAGAATTCATGTTTAAAGATTGATAAATAGAAAATGGCATAACATTTATTGATGCTCCTAAATCTAACATAGCACGCTTAATCTTTTTATTACCAATTATACAGGGTAGGGTGAACATACCTGGATCCTTGCACTTTCTAGGAAGATCATTGCTTATCATGGCTGAAACATTCTTACCCAGTATGATTTTCTCCTTGCTTTTCAACTTCCTCTTACTGGTAAAAAGTTCTTTTAGAAACTTTGCATACTTCGGAATTTGCTTTACGGCTTCTAGCAAGGGGATGTTGATTTCCACCTTTCTAAAGGTTTCCAGAATTTGATTTTCGTGTTCTTCTTCTTTTGATTTTGCTAACCTTGAAGGAAAAGGGGGTGGAGATGAATTATATTGACCAACAGAGGATTCAGAACTTACCTTGGAATTTTTATTGGCTATAGACTCATTTTCCTCCTTTGATTTTTCTTCGTTTTCCTCTTCCACTGGTAATGGGGATTCTGGCTGAAGTTGCTTATCACTTCTCAATGTGATTGCACTCACATTTTCCTTGGGGTTCACCTCCGTTTGTGATGGTAATTTCCTTGAAGCTTGAGCTTCTAACTTGCTAACAGAAGTGGCTAATTGGGAAATTTGATTACCCAATTGTTTAATACCTGCCCTTGTTTCTTGTTGAAACTGTTGAGTGTTATTAGCAAGTGCTTTAACAATTTCATCTAAAGACATACCAGAATTTGAAGCTTGGGGTTGAGATTGTTGAGGCGCTTGGAATTGTCTGAAATTCTGATTCTGAAACCTTGGTTGCACCCCTTGATTCCAATAACTCAAGTTTGGATGATCTCTCCATCCGGGATTATACTGGTTTGAAAAGGGATCATATCTTCGATTGGGTTGACCAGAAAATCCCCCGATTGCATTCAACTCTTGACTTGGATTTTGTAGTGTCGGGCACATGTCTGTGGGATGTCCAACAAATGAACATATTCCACATGCTCCTGTGGATTGCATTTGCCCTACAGCCATTTGACGCACAAGAGTAGTTAAATCTGAAATTTTATTTTCAAGTTGAGAAGAACTTACCTCATTAACTCTACGGATTGACCCATCCGCTCGTGTCCCATATTGTTGAGAGTTTTCTGCCATGGTTGATATTAGTTGTCTAGCATCCGTGGGTGTCTTGTCAACCAATGAACCACCGCTGGCTGCATCCACCATACTTCTATCCATAGGTAACAACCCTTCATAGAAATATTGTATTAGGTGTTGTTCTGAGATTTGATGGTGTGGACAACTAGAACACAACCCTTTGAACCTTTCCCAATACTCAAACAATGTTTCCCCTGTACATTGCCTTATCCCATATATTTCCTTCCTTATATTAGTCGCCTTAGATGCAGGAAAGAATTTTTCTAGAAATAACTTTTTCACATCATTCCACGTAGTAACTGACTCAGGGGGAATATTATAGAGCCGATCTTTTGCTTTATCCTTTAATGAAAATGGAAAAGCTCTAAGGGTTATGTGCTCATCAGTCACCCCACGTGGCTTCATACCTGCACAAACAACTTGAAACTCTTTCAAGTGTTTATGTGGGTCTTCACCAGCCAAACCTCGGAAAATAGGGAGTAAATGAATCAAACCAGATTTTAAAGCAAAATCAACCTCAAGATTCGGTACTGTTATACATAGAGGTTGTTGGTTTAGATCCGGTGTAGCTAACTCCCTAAGTGTTCTATTGTTTTGTTCGGCCATTTTACTTACAACCTCCTCGTTTATTGGATCACAGGTTGAATTTACTTCTTCAGAGCTCGATGAGCTATTTCTTTGCTTTGTTTCCTTCCTTAGTTGCCTCGCAACTTTCTCAATTTCAGGAATGTATTGTAATTCTCCTGAATGAGAAGAACGAGTCATGCAACACTAAGGATAACAGAAGCAATGAAAATTAATAATTCAAGAAACAATTTTTAGTTCCCCGGCAACGGTGCCAAATTTTGGCAGGGTTGTCGAAGCCCTACAAAATTAATACTGGCTCACTCCACTAGTTTGTAGTAGTGGCAAGACCAGGTCGAATCCCAAGAGAACTAATGAGTCTCGTTTCTCAAATTAAAAGAACTTAGAGTGGGAGAAATAATTTGAAATAAATAAGTAAATAAAGTAAACTGTAATCGTAAACAAGTTCAGGAATGTGGAATTCTGATTCAAGGAAAAAGAAATATTAAAGATGTGACTTAGATCATTGGCTCTTAAAAAAAATAAAATGTCATTTCAAGCACGTAGCTAAAGACTAATTACGATAGCTACAACTAGCCTTTAATCTCCCTAAATTAATTGATTCAAACTAAGCATTCAAACCAACAATTGTTATTGAATAAACTGGGGACGATAGCGTTCCATATTCACTCAATAACATCATTACACTTAAATGGAAAATAACTAAGCCTAAATCATAGATTGAGATAGCTACAACCTGCAACTTAGTCTTCCAGTCCTTTATGTATTGATCACAATAATATAATTAATACAGGCTACAGAGTCTAATCGTTTATAACAATTACGGATCATAAACTCATAGATAGCAATAGGGAAACAAGAATAAACTAAGTTGTCAATTTAATTCATTATCAGTCTTCCTGGAAAATTAACTTTAAAAGAACAGGAAGTACATGAATTCAACAAATTAATTGAATTTGCGCCTTCTTTTTCGTTGCTGATCGTAATTCGCAAACCTGCGGCTGTTGTACGTAAACAAAACAAAAAAAACTAAAATAAATAAAAGTAAAATAAAGTAACGTAACAAAACAAATTAAAGTCAAACAATCAAAGTGTAATTAGGATTATTAAATAAGTGGGACCCACTAAACTAATTTATTAAAATCAATTTAACTATAAGCTTAATTCTACTTAAATTTATTAACTAAAGTTATCTCATCCTAATATAATAAATATACTAAATTGATAAAATATAAAATATAAATAATAAAATTAACCTATAAAATCTTATTTAAATCAAGGTATAAAATATGCTCATCAATGACGGAAACTGTAACTTATTTTTATTGTAGGGACGTAGTAAAGGAAAATAAAGGCAACCGAAGACTCGTAGAAACAAATAGGACGGAGGAGAACGATACAGCTTAAAGTGAGGGCTGACATCACCTAAAACCCGGGTAGGCATTTTATTGATTAAGTGAACGACAATTTCAAATGCGTAATCCCAGAACCGACTAGGAACCGAGGCTTGAGCCATCAATACCAACCCAGTTTCAACTATGTGCCGATGACGGCGTTCTACCCTACCATTTTGTTCATGCGTATAGGCACAAGACTGCTTATGACTTTACCATAATTTCTTCCCAAACATTCTCCTTAGTATCTTTTGGAACATTAGCCCATGACTTTATTGTGATCGGAACGTTAATACGTGCCACTAATGCCGCATAACTTGAAACTTCCTCTCCGGTTGGCCCAACAGGATGCACTCCATCAAATTGAACTGGCTTCTTTCTTAAAGTATTACGCCCTAGAAAGACTTTCTTCAAATGAGTCGCACCTCTCGTCTTAGTACTAGTATCACTACCTTGAGTTGAACCAGTACCTCAGGTAATACTATCATCAGTAGGATTATTTGATGAATCCATATGCCTATTCAAATAGAAAAATTATTAGAAAATGAATTTATATATATATATATATATATATATATATATATATATATATATATATATATATATATATATATATATTACAATAATAAAACTTTAAAACACAATAAAAACTTAAAGCATTACATGAAATAATCAATGCTCCCATATCCCTTCATTATGATCATCCCGTGATGCATGCACTTCATCTATTTCATTATCTACAATAGTCGGCAAAAAACATGAAGAAAATGGTGGTATTTCCTCAACAATGGAGTATTGTGGGGGAATAAACAATAGTCGGCAAGCTTACTCTCTATGTTTTAGAATATTTCTTTAGAGCTTATCGAGTCATTTTGATAAATGGAGTATTGTGGGGGAAATTTGTTTCGATTCGGTGGGATAGGGTGTGTGTATGGTGGTGGGTGATGGTTATGTATATAAGATGGATAAGAAGTTGGGTGCTGTAAGTAGTGATATGGAAATGGATAAGGGTTTTGAGGTGGATAGTGATATGTTGGTGGAATGTAAGTATGAGTGGAATGGGGATAATATGGATATGGTTGGGGTGGAACATGGTTTAAAGGATTACCCTCATGGTGCGGGTAACCATGGGGATACATTTGAGCTCTCATTGGTAAGCTTACAAATGAATTTTGACAAGAATTTCCTGCACAAAGCTTAGCCAACAACAAATATATGCAACTAGAAGTAGTTGCAAGTGAGCAATAAAATATTCAAGACAAATAAGCTCACTTCTTCAACCAAGTAATGAAAAATAAGAAAATAAAACAAACAAAAAGAAAGCAATTCAAGAACGCTTAAAAATCCACTTCCAAAATGTCAACACAATTCAAGAACCGTTTGCCATCCCCGGCAACGGCGCCATTTTGAAGGATGTAATTTAGTGGGAGATGAATGTGAAGGTGGTAAAACGAGGAAGTTTCCCCGAGGGTCGTGTCTTTCAAGGATGGCGAATGGGAACCGATTTTATGTTGGCATTTATGAGGTTGAAAGGTAAGAGTTACAAGAATCAAAGGGAGAAGGTTTGTTTATGGTTGGTTGGGTAAGGGTTTGAAAGGTAAAAGGAGATAGAAAATGCAAAAGGTAAAGGAAAGGGGTGCATGCCAAAGTTAAGCCCAAGGATTGATTATCGTAGGTAGCTTGGAATCGGGTTTTGGGATTGATCTAGGGAGTCACGGTATTAGTACCGAGTGGCGTCACACTCAGACTCTCAATCCTCATTCGGTTGAGGCATTTTATCGAACACCTAGTCTACCACTCCTCTCGGATCTTGTCCTTTCGGACTAAGAGCGGAGATATGGGTGACTTGGGCTCGTGAGAGGCCGCTATCGCGCACTCTCTCACTTCCCTGCAGTTTACTAGCTATTCCGGCCGAAATAGAAGTAAAGTTTGAACTACTTCAACCATACAAACATCAATCCTACTCCTTCATCTTTCAAAACTATAGAGCAAATTCTAAACAACAACCAAGAGTTTAACAAAGGCTCACACGCCCAAAGTACTCTACTCAATCATGGAAATCATTCAAAACAATAAAATAGAAATTACTTTTGATAATACATCTAAACTAGCAATTCAATAGAAAGAGTGTGTTACCCAAGGAATGGTTGAGTCTACATCTTCAATCCATCTTCAATCTAAAGATCTACACTATTCTAATGGAAATTTTGTGTGTTTTTCCTCCCCAAAGGGGAAGAAATAGAGAGAAAAATCAGATCTGAAAGTTGGGAGAGTCCTCCTCCAAAATTGAGAAAGAAGGGTTTAAATAGCTGCCCAAGGAGTCGAAATTCCGCTGCTGCCCTACTGTCCCGCTTCCACGCCTGTCACACGCGTGTGGCCTTGCGTGGGAGCTTTCTGGATTAATTCCACGTCTGCTCACACGCGTGTGATGGCGCGTGGCAGCCTCCTGCTTGATGGATTCTTTGTTTGTTGCTTCTTTTGGCCCAAAACTTTGTTGTATCCTTCGGAAATGACTCAAAGTATTTTTCTTGAGCTGGATTTGTCAAATAGATGCTAATTAGAGGTTTTATCCATGAAAGTGATCATAATTGGGTGCTGAGACATTAAAATATCATCTAAACATGACCCGAATTTTGACCGTTTTTGGCACTTATCAACGGTATATCTTAACTTTATAGGCAATATGCCTCTAACAACCACAGGCAATAGTTGTTGCATTAAGGCATGGCAATCATGAGACTTCAATCCCACCAACTTTAAATCTTGGATATTAACAAGTCTACTGATATTTGATGAGTACCATTGTGGGACCTTCACCCCACGTAAACATTCACAAAAACTGATTCTCTCCTTTCTTGACAAAGTATGAGCAGCTGGAGGCAAATATGTCTTCTTATCACCACTGCGTGGAGCTAATGTAGGTCGTATACCCATTTCAATCAAGTCCAATCTAGCATTGAGACCATCTTTAGTCTTACCTTTTATGTCTAAAAGAGTTCCAACAAGACTATCACTCACATTTTTCTCAACATGCATCACATCAATACTATGTCTGACATCTAGTGTCTTCCAATATTGAAGATCAAAGAATATTGATTTCTTTTTCCACGGACTCTTCTCATTTGATGGTACCTCAACATTAGATTTTGATCTCTTACCTCTTTGAGATTTAAGTTTTTGAGTCTTACCAAAAGTAACATTGATACACTTCCCAGTTAATGGTTGTGGAGCATCTGTATAGTCTTGTACCCCATTGAAAGCTTTTTTTAATCTTCGATAAGGGTGAAATTTATCTAGAAATCTTTGATGCCCCATGTAGACTGTCTTTCTACCATGAACAAGTTGATGATAACATGTATTATCTTCACATATGGGGCATGCCTTATGTCCTTTGACACTATATCTAGATAGGTTTCCATAAGTCATGCCTTATGTCCTTTGACATTATATCCAGATAGGTTTCCATAAGCTGGAAAGTCATTGATTGTGCAGAAAAGCATTGCATGCAACTTAAGACTCTCTTTTCGGCATGCGTCAAACACTAACACACGTTCATCCCACAAACTTTTCAAGTCTTCAATCAAAGGCGCCAAAAAGACATCTATATCATTTCCTGGTTGTTTTGGCCCAGAAATCATTAAGCACAATAATATGTATTTGCGTTTCATACACAACCAAGGAGGTAAATTATAAATTACCAACATAACTGGCCACGAGCTATGTTTGCTACTTAGGTTCCCGTGAGGGTTCATACCATCAGTACAAAGTCCAAGCCTAAGATTTCTCGGCTCATGACCAAATTCAGGAAATGCATTATCAAATGTTGTCTATTGACGAGAATCAGCCGGGTGTCGAAGCTTACCATCAGAAATTTTTTGATCTGCATGCCATGTTAAGTTTTTCGCGTCGCTTGGATTAGCAAACATACGCTTAAATCTTGAGAGAATTGGAAGATACCACATAACTATAGCTGGTGGACTTTTCAAACTTATTTTCCCAGCAACATTCTCTCTTGTTTTGAAACGAGATGCCCTACATATTGGACATGCATGCAAGTCTTTGTAATCATTCCTAAACAATATGCAATCGTTAGTGCAAACATGTATCTTTTTATATCCCATACCCATGGGACACAAAATCTTCTTGGCATCATATGTACTTTTCAGAAGTTCATTATCATTTGGAAGCATATCCTTTAATATCTCAAGTAACGCAGTAAAGCTCTTGTCACTCCACCCATTCTCAGCTTTCAAGTTGAATAATTTTAATACAACAGATAACCGGGTATATTTACTATAACTCGGCCACAAAGGTAATTTTGAATCCTTCAATAATTCATCCAACTCGTTTGACCGATCGGTGAACTCCTCTCCAACATCGCGAAACATTTCATCTAATTGATCTTCAGACTCATCATCTTCATTTGCTTCGTTGTCAACATACATGTTAGATGTTGTAGCCACCTTGCTTTCACCATGCCATATCCATTTTGTATAAGATGGATTAATCCCATGACGGATTAGATCATCATATATGTCTTTCACACATAACCTTTTCTAATTACAACACTTCTTACAAGGACAAAGGATCCTTTCATTACTACTCGGAAGGTTATTCTTTGCAAAGTTAATAAATTTTTCAACTCCATCATCGTATTCTTGACTAATTCGAGAAGCATTCATCCAACCTTTATCCATCACAAGCCAATCTAAAATAATATTAATCCTAATTAAACTTAAGTTAACACTAATTCAACAAATTCTATAATAATAACAACCAAAACATAAATAAACATAGACCACAGTGGGGCTAATCACCGGATGCAAAATATAAAGCGAAAGCATAAATAAACATAGACCACGGTATGGCTAATCACCGGATGCAGAATATATAGCCAAAGCATAAATAAACATAGACCACGGTGTGACTAATCACCGGATGCAGAATATAAAGCCAAAGCATAAATGAACATAGACCACGGTGTGGCTAATCACCAGATGCAATATATAAAGCCAAAGCATAAATAAACATAGACCATGGTGTGGCTAATCACCGGATGCAGAATATAAAGCCAAAGCATAAATAAAAATAGGAAAAAAAACTTACCTCACCACAGAGTTATCCATGCCCGTAAACAAATCCCGAATCTAACTAATTACCTACAAGTTTTATTTGTAAATTAATATAATTTGAAATTATAAATAATTCCTAAAAATACATAATAATTTATTAAAATTTGAAATTATTTATTTATAGGGCCTAAAATACATAATAATTCCTAAAATTCGAAATATATTATAAATAATTTCTAAAAATACATAATAATTTCTTAAAATTCGAAATTATGAATTTATAGGGCCTAAAATACATAATAGTTCCTAAAATTCGAAATACATTATAAATAATTCCTAAAAATACATAATAATTTATTAAAATTCAAAATTAGTAATTTATAAGACCTAAGATACATAATAAAGCCTAAAGTACATACTAATTTCTTAAAATTCGTAATATATTAACAAATAATTCAAAATTTGAAATATATTTTAAAAACATTTACCGGCGGGAGGCGGCAATAGGAGGCGACGAAAACCTCGAAGTGGCGGGGGAGGCGGTGGTGTCGTCCAATGGTGGTGCGTTGTCGCGTCCGATGTGCAGTCGCGGTGGAGGGCTGAGGGCGGAGGGCGGAGGGCGGCGAGCGGTGACAGTCGTGGAAGGTGGTGGCGGTGGCGTCTGGTCCGGTGGCAGATCTGCTGCGTCGCGGGGGGCTGTGGACGAGGGTTTTAATTTTTTTTTTTGTTTGGGGCAGATCTACTGTTTGCGTAGAACTACTGGGTTTTAATTAAAACCCTACGGCGTTGGTTGTTCACAGAACTGACGCCGTAGGCCTTTTATTTATTTATTTTTTAAATGTGAAATCGGAATAGATAATTGATTAAAAAAATAATAATAACTATACGACGTCGGTTCGCTGACAAACCGACGTCGTATTTAATATATCTTTTTATTTTTTTAATTACACCTTACGGCGTCAGTTTCTGCAAAGAACCGACGCTGTAATGTATATTTTTTAAAAAATATCTAAATTATATACGACGTCGATTTGGTTGACAAACCGACGTCGTATAATTTTCGTGATTTTTTTAAAACAGATTGACGTCGGTTTTTTACCAAAATCGACGTCGTATCCCTTTTTAAATATAGATAAATATTTGACGTCGGTTCTTTTAAAAGCCGACGTTGTTTGGGCGGCGTTAAATGTGTTTCCTATAGTAGTGTAGTTTGGACAAAACAACCTTGTCCGATTCGAAGTCCATCTTGAAACCATGCTTGTTCAACAACGAGCCAGAAACAAGATTCTTCCCCTAGGTCCGAAACATACAACACATTGTTCAATGTCAGTTCCTTCTCGGAAGTCATCTTCAGTATCACTTTGCCCACGCCCTCCACAACGGACTGAGCAGAGTTTCTCATCCAGACATTCTCTCCCTCAACGGCCTCAAAGGTGCTGAACATCTCTTGGTTGCAACATAGATGCCTAGTTGCACCAGTGTCGATGAACCACACACGCGGGTTGGAGCCCACCAGGTTCACCTCTGTGACCATAGCCGAAAGCCTAATCTCGGCCACCTGTTGGCTCATATCACCAACCACGTTGGCTTCAGAACCCTTGTTCTTCTTCTTTGGAGCCTTGCACTCCGTAGCCTTGTGGCCAAGCTTGCCACAGTTGTAGCACTTCCCTTGGAACTTGCCCTTGGTAATGCCACCTCTCGGATCCAGCTTCTACTTGCCCTTCTTGGCCTTCTTGGAGCTCTAATCGTGCTCCACCACGTTGGCCTTGGCACCTCCCACGAGAGGTCCCTTTCCATCACTGTTCATGTTCCCTTCCTCGACTTGGAGTCGCTAGATCAGGTCCTCCAAGCTCATCTCTTTCCGCTTGTGCTTCAGGTAGTTCTTGAAGAACTTCCATCCTGGAGGCAGCAAGTGTATCATGGACGCCACTTGGAAGGCTTCACTAATCACCATGCCCTCGTCACAGATCTCGTCGAAGAGTAACTGCAAGTCTTCGACCTGACTGAGCACAATCTTCGAATCCACCATTATAAAGTCGAGAACCGGCCAACCACAAATTTCTTTGCCCCTGCATCCTCACTTTGGTACTTGTGGTCCAAAACCTCCCACAGCGCCTTTGTTGTGTCAATCATACGATAAACATCGTAAAGGGAATCAACTAACCCATTCAGAATGTAGTTGCGACAATGGAAGTCCGAATCCTTCCAAAGCCCAACTGCCATTACTGACTAAGGGTCATGTTCCTTCAACACAGGAACCTTCTCGGTCAAGAACCTTGACAAGCCAAGAGTAGCAAGGTAAAGCCTCAATTTCACTTGTATCATTTTAGATTTCTCTCTATCCTCTTAGATATTTTTAGTCACTCTCAATTTCAAAGAAGAAGAAGATCTAGATTGAAGTGTCTTGACAACACTTTGAGATCTAGGAGCTACTTCTCTACATTTGTTGATTGGATCTTACTTTGTATTGGAGTTTGGTAATCTCATTTTGTTAATCTTTCAATTTCGTTTCATATCTTAATGTCTTTCTTTAAGTCATTGTGGTTTCAATCTATGGATATGAGTGGCTAAATATCTAGGCATTGGATTGTGATTTCATTGCAATTTGCTAGTGTGAATTTGAATTGAGCATATGGAATTATAATTGTGAATATTGTTTGATTTCATGTTGGAAGTGGAAGTATTGATTTGCATCTTTGGAGTTAGGGTCTAACGTTTAGATAGTTTAGGATCTATCATTCATGACAAGAGATTCCTAGATTAATAAAGCCTCAATTTCACTTGTAATTCCCGCCTTAGATCCTAGGTGTTCGATGAATTGTGTCATAATAGTAACGTTGACACTCGGGTGCTCCATTTCCCTATGATACGCCATAAATACCTAAAATGGCTATGGCATTGTTAAACACCTCACTTGGAATCCAATAATCACAACGTCACAATTCCTAGCTTAGACACTAGAAGCACAATGCAATGGATGATCAATCCTTATCCTGTTTTTTCCTCATTTGATTTACTTGTGTATTTGCTTTGCTTTATTGCACTCTCTACCTTGAATTCTTGCTTAGTGATGAATGCACTCTTTGAATCTTGTATATGATAAGCTTGAATCCATCCCTTACCTTGCATTAACAACTCAATGCTTCCAAATCTGCTATCCTTAGAGAACAACATCCCAGTGAATCTTCATTCCCAACCTACTTTCCACCCACACTATACACAAGTGTAGCCAGCAGCCAACCGCCTCGCGTCCAAAGGGTGACTGACTACTGGGTAGCCTGCTTGGGCTGAATAGCTAGGAACCTCACTTCTTTCTAATGTAAAGGCTTGAAAAAAGCCTGGTCAACTGGCATCGTTGGGAGGGTTAATTGGTCGGCTCCCGACCCTGTTATAGCCAAGTGATTATTCTGGGCGGCCTGGTTGCCTGACACGTCCACTTCAACCGCAAAGGTCGGGTCTCCTTCCTATTCTCAAAGCAAGGTCAGCCGCCTTGTAAAGAGGGGTGCCTTAGAACAGCCACTACGCTCAGAGTGGGGCCCCCTTATGTCTTTAGTATGATTTGATTTTTTTAAACAATAAAGATCAGATGCCTTATCCATATTAAGTATCTTCCAAGCCTTATAGCTATATATCGATGTCTTGGACAAATTGATTATATGGGACGAGACACCAATGATGCACAAACAATGTCTTGAAGCTTTGAACAAAACCGTGAGGGATCTATTAAGGTTCACCATATCGGGTAGTGCTGAAAAGACATTTGGTGGAAAATAGTAATTTTAGGTGGTGATTTTAGATAGATTCTTCCCGTTATTCCAAAAGCAACGAGACCAGTAATTGTCAGAGTCACTATTAATTCTTCCTACCTCTGGGCAAATTGCAACGTATTGAGGCTAACAAAGAACTTGAGACGGTAGAACTTAGCTTTAGAGGAAGATAGACAGACGGTTTGTAAACATTGGAGATGGAATTGCAGGGTTCGTATACAACGGTTTGTCTAAGATTGATATTCTGCCATAGATTTTGTTGAACTGTGAACTTGATCCCATATCAACTATAGTGGAAAGCACCTTCCCAAGCATGAGATATGACATGCTTAATTGATGAATCGCACCTAGAAGGTCGATTGATCCTCTTTCCAGCTTTAGATGTCGTTGATCAAATTAATCAGTACATGTGCGACATGAACAATGTAGAAGGACGAACATATTTAAGTTGTGACTTTTTGTGTAAGCCAGAATCAAATGGTGAAAAATCTATTAGAAGTATACACTCCTGAATTCCTAAATAGTTTGAGATTTTCTGGACATCTTAATTATTCATTGACATTAAAGGTTTGTGCACCTTGTTAGTGTGAAAATTAATTTAAGTAATATAATTATATTCAAATTAATATAATTATATTAGTCAAAATTAATTGAGTATTTTGGTTTGCATATGTTTATTTATTGAGTTATGTGAAAAATATGGGAGCTATATTTGTGGAGGTTATGCGTGTCATTCATGGAGAAAGATATGGACAATGAAGATAATTTCTTCCTTGATTATCTCAACCATTAAATAACTAGAGGAGATTATCTCTCAACAAATTCTTACATGATGTCCTAACACTATAAATAAGGAAGATTATGTGTGAAACTATCCTTTGTTTGAAAACTAGAGGACTCAACAACAATAAGCTGAATGAATCATAAATCAAGGACACCTCAACGAATTCAATATCAATGAATGAATCTATAATACCACAGTTCCACAATAAGACACTTAAACCAAGCACAACCTCAACTGAACAACACAAGTATAACCAACAAGTCAACAACCTCACATCACTCCCTTAGAGTGACCCAACCAAGAAACATAGAATAGGCCCCAAACCAAAACCTCCCAACCTTAATATAAACAACATACACTACACCAAAACCCTTAATTTTTTTAAAAAGATTTTTAAATCATATAAGACATCGGTTAGGCATAAAACCGACGTTATATATGTTTAATTTTATTTTATTTTTTAAAATGATTAAACACTTCGCTTTAATAAGGTACTTAGTCCGCCGATTTTATAAAACATTTAACGCTTCGCTTTAAAATCATATTAGGTACTTAATCGATTTTATAAATAACAACGCCTCCTCCATCTCTTTCTCTTCTCTCCGCCTCAACCAAGTACCAAGGCCTCCATCCTCCTCAATCTTTCTTCTTCTTCTCTCTATCGGACAGCAGCAGCACAGCTGCACACCCGCGCCGCCGGACAGCCGCACACCCGCGCCGCCGGACAGACGCACCGCCTCACCGCCGCACCTCTTCCACTGTAACAAACATTTAGGGTTTATGCCCCGCAACAGATCTTTGCGCTGCGCCTCTGCCTCTGCCTCGCCACGACGCCACCGTCCACCAGCCACCAGCCACCAGCTTCCCAGTCTCCTTATTCACCCTCAACCCGCCTCAGTCGCCGGCCTGTGAGCCCTCTCCGTCTTCAACAGGTTTTTGTTTTTGCCTAATGTCCCCTAATTTTGGACTATTTTTTATTGCCTTAACTTTTCATTTGGACTATTTTATTGCTTTAACTATTCTAAGCTGAGCTCATTTCTGTTAACTTACTGTTTATTATGATTTACAAAAGGCAAATATCGCAGACGACAAGAACATAACATTTGGTCAATGTTATACGACTTGTATACATGGAATTGATGAATTTATGAGTTTTTAAGTTCATATATACTGACCTTTTTTCTAATAAGCTCCTCATTAATTTTTTTTAAGGTTAAAAAATAGGATAATGCTATCTAAAGACTACTGTTTTCTCTGTGGAGTTTCATTTCTTGCATAATATCTGTGTGGCTATTGCCTATTAATAAGAATATGATAAACATATACTCATTAGCTCTTTGAGTGTGTGCTATTTTAACCTTAAGTGCATACATGTAGAAGAAATAGCATGAAAGCTACCTATTCGTGTTTTCTTCAGGTTTTATGCTTTTTTTTGGGTGGGGGGTAATGGGAAACATGTCCTCTCCTTATTGTGGTAGTTTATGATCTAATGGATATTTGTTGTAGCCTTTTTTATTTGGTTCTGCATTTATTCCCTACAACTTTGTCTATTCTCAAGCATTTATGGTTGCTGTTTTGCTTCACAAATGTTGCTTCTACTGTCTATTTAGTACTCAAACTAGAAGAAATAAGGAGAGGTGGCCCAGGTGGGTTGAACAAACTCTGTGGTGTTTCTCCTGCAGAATACTAAAAGAATTAAGACAGATGAGGAGACTGATAGTAGAACTGATGAATCTGTCCAAATAGTTATAATATCTGAAGCACTGGCAAACTTTTTTGGCACCAGTGAAAGGGAAATGTCTCAAGCAGAGGTCTTAAGGCAGGTCTGGGAATACATAAAGGTTAACCAGCTTGAGGTGAGTTCCCAAGTTATAGTTATTCGTTATGTTGTTCTCAAGATATGCTTCTTTTCTTGATTATTGCAAATGTCATGGATTGAAGTCTACTAACCTAGATCTGGCAATTACTGTTTTCATCCTTCAGTATTCTCTTAATCAAGATATTACTTTTGTTTAATAACTTAGTCCCCACTAGAAGTTTTTCATATAGGCACTCAGAGAATGCTTATTCTGTTATGTACATAATTTCACGCCAAACATATATAGTCATTAGAAAATGCTAAGTGATTACTTTGATGCAGAAAAAACCAGTCAACTAGCAGGGTTGTATAAATGTGATCTGACTCTGCATAATACCCAACTGTAGAATTTAGAGTGAGATTAACTAGTAATATCAATACTATGATGTCTACTTTTTGGGGCAAGACGACTTATCTTATTACCTATGTCATAAATTATTCAAATACAGCCTACAAGAACTGATGTCTTAGAGACTATGCAAACTCTTTGAATCTCGCTAATAAAAAATTTGATTTCAAATTAGCAATACTTAAAAAATAGCTATAAGTCCATAACTTATTAACATCATTTATTATGTTGTCTCCACTAGTCCACCTGATTTGGGGCTGACCATGTGATGTAGTGATATGCATCACCTTAAGCTCACATTTGTGTGTTCTGAACCACTAAGAGTGGACAATGAGACAATCATGACCCTAAAAGGTTCAAGAGGTTGAAGCTTGGGCTTTGTTAAAAGTCTACAGCCCCAGTTTATGCTTCTGTTTGAGCTATTCTGGTTAAGGACAATTTAGTCACAGTTTAAAAAAAATGATTTTTCTGTGGTCTTGAATTTTTGAGATTTTGCTGAGAACTTGCTTAAATGCTCTTTTGTGATCCCTGATCATTAGTTTAATGCTAGATTGATGCACGTGTCATTGGTTGCAGATACTAGATGATGCTAACTGTTAATCATCCAAATATTTGGTGGAGAAAAACGTTTTGCTGGCTTCCCCCTCGTAAGACTAAGTAAGACTTTTTGTTACTGGTTTTTACTTTTGTGAACATGAAGGTAAAATATGGTGGATAGGATTGGAAATGTGCTCTGGGTGATTTAGAAGTTTATTTATTAGGTGGCTGTAAACCCCCAGAGTGTTTATCTGTATAAGCTAGGCTGCTGTTGCTTTTTTAATTCTATTTAATTTGGCACGGCAACCATGAGTGCACTGCTAGCTAGTGATTTATTGCTATCACTATTCTTAATTGATTGTTTTATCTTAATCAAGGGCTTATCCATTCTTCGACTATACATTTTACACATTATACTTATTATTCTAAGCAGCAATAAGAAGGCCAGTTGTTGGAGAAGCCATCGAATGCGGTACAAAGGGCGCTGGAATAATATTGGTAGAAAAGATTAAGAATTCCATGGAATCATTATATTATTTAGAGTTGTAATTATGTTATGCTTTCACTATGAATATGAATACAATGCTGTTTATTTTTTTATTTTTTTATTTTTTTTTATTTTATGTTGAGAAGTTATCTTCCTCTTTTTTTAGATTGCCTTTTTTGACTATTTGACATGTTTTAGGTCCATTGTTTACTATCATTAGTAATCTTTAATTGCTATATTCGATGTACATTTTATGTTGAAATTGCAGTCTTTTATGTTTATTCTTCTCTTTGCTCTTACCTGTACGTGTCTTTAAATACAAAGATACGATTCGCTGCTTTTTATATTTTTTTTAATTAAAAGGAGATCAGGCGTCGGTTTTCTCAGAAAACCGACGTCGTATCTCTATTTTAAAAAATAAAAAGAGATATGGTAAGGCGTCGGTTTTTCCAAATAAAATGAGATAAGGCGTCTGTTTTTTAAAAAAACCGACGCTGTATCTCTATTTTTTAAAAAAAAAATGACATACGACGTCGGTGCGTGAGGCAACCTCGACTAGACGCGATCAAGGCGTGGCCGGGGCGCTACCTTGGCCAGGCGTGGCCGAGGGGCACGGCCTCAACCTTGCGTGCCAGAGGTGCGACCTCAGCAATATGTGGCCAAGGCGGCCTTGGCCAGCCGTGACCTCGGTGGCTTCGGCTACGTTGCTGTTTTTTTTTTTTTTTTTAGAATCAAAGTCTCTTTTTTTTTCTTTTTTTTTTTTGCATGATCTCATGGACCCAAAGAAAACCAACAAGGAGATGATGAAACGTTGCTCAAGACGCCTGATGGAGCAAGCTAGGCTCGAAAATCTTAAGAATAGGAAAATCTTGCTCAGCAGCCATGAAGTTGGGGATACCCCTGAAGATCCTCTAACGATTCTTTCCGATGGAGATGAAAGGGCATTGTGCCTTATGAACTGAAACAGAGAGAGGACTCACCTCTCAATATGGATTACGACTCTAATTATACACAGTCTTGGTTTGAGATGAAGGAGATGATCGAACATGGTTCCCCTACATGTGCTTCCCTAGCTATGATTCCTCTCCAGGATGGAGAGCGTCCTCCTTCACCTGAGGAATCTTCTACTATCTCTCATTGGGCAAAATCTGAATCCGCCGAGTGTGCTCCTCGTCTTCTAATGTAAAAGGGATAGAACACCATATGATACCAAATGTATGCTCAATGCTAATTTTGTATTGGAATAACTATAAATAAAATGTTTTATTTGGTGCTCGTCTTTAGCACTCAGTTTATTTGTGTTCGCAATTCTTCTGTTTTTATTGGTTCTTATCTTGCATACTCCTGTGTTACTTTACTACACAAAGTTTATCAGGACGGAACATGACCACTAGTTACATTAATAAGTTGATCGTATGCATTTAGCGAATAACATGTTTTTTGTGATGTGCGGGTTTCTCCTCAAACTCATTGTCCCCTTCCTCCATGATCTGATCGTACCCCCTCTTTTTGTGTCAGAAGCAAGTGGCTCGGACACATTTCCGGGTTGGCCTTGTTGCCGGTGCTGTTGCTGTCATGGATGCTTAACAAATTGAGTAAAGTATCCGCTCTGAATGAGATCCTCTATTTGTCTTTTCAAAATGTAACACTCGTTAGTGTCATAGCCAACCTGCCGGTGAAACCAACAATATTTGGCATGGTCTACCTTAGGGGAAACTTTCATGCATTCCTCTAGGAACTGCACCATCACCATCTCCTCAGCTTGATCCAGGATAGGCTAACCAGATGGGTCAGTGAGGTTAAATGACCCAAGGAGATCAAATAGGGTCCTCTTGAGGATTGATCTCTACTTCCTTTCTCTCATTGGCCCGAGCCTGACATCTGGTTTGTTGGACTTATTTTCTCAGACTTTCCTACTACCTTGCCTTCCTCCTCTTCTCTTTTCTTATTATCGGTTTCCTCTGGTTCTGTGTAGCAATTGACTGTCCTCATTAGATCTTCATAAATGCGAGGACGGTGGGTGTTTAGTTGTCTATAAAAGTCTCCCGACCTAAGTGCTTGGATAAATACTGGGATCGCCGCCTTGGAGTCAAAATCATGCACGTTATTAACTTCCTTCTTCCATTTGTTTAGGAAATCTCTTAAGCTCTCCCCCATATCTTTCCTTATTGCGTAGAGATGAGAGAAAGGCTTCTTACGTTGTATACTGTCAGAGAAGTAAGTCAAGAAGCTTTTCGATAGCTTTGCAAAATTTTGGATTGATCCATCTAGGATCGTATTGAACCAGTCCCGGGCTGCCCCATCCAAAGTGGATAAGAATGCCCTACACATAATGGCATCATCTGCCCCAATCATCACCATAGCTGCCTTATATCTCGTCATGTGCGCTCGCGGGTCCGAGGTCCCTACGTAGGCTTTGATAGCCGGAAGCCCGAATTCCTTCAGAAGGGGTGTGTGACACCCCAACTTTTCACAAGCTGAGATAGCTAAAACTTTAAACATAAAAGCTGCATATCTCAACAACTACTCATACTATAGCGGAAGCGATTTAAAACTTATCGGGTGTCATGCCACATCTAGGTAAAACACAGCCTAGATGCACAGACTATCCAAAAACAAAACATAAAATCCTCAAAACATAACAGTAACAAAACTAGTCAAGGTACATGATCCAAAACAAAGGCACACAGGCCCGAAAGGAGTCTAAAACATCATCTAGTCTAAGCAAGCATAACATAGCTCTAGCGCGCTCTAGGCTTAGACTACTCCATACCTGGAAAACGTGTAGAAAACCATTAGCAAAAGAATGCTAAGCAACCACCACTCACACTCGTGAGAACATAAATAATATAATAAGCTTGTAAATAAGTTTACACCCGTATAGAATATACACACCAACGAACTGTTCTTTAGTTAAAACGGAGACTCAACAACAACAAGCTAAATAAGCCATAAACCAATGACTCTCCAAGTAAAACCAATATCCAATATGAATGTACAAGGCAACAAGTCTATAACGGAATACCAACTGAATCATAACCTCAACAGATTACTCACAAAGAAACCACCAAACCACAATATAACAAGGAATAACGGATAACAACTGAGATACAACTCAACTAAAGAACTATAAGGAACCAAACAAACATCATACCAAAGATAAGCACCAAACCATAGCCTCCATACCATAATATCGTCCCTCATACCAACCACCAAACCAAAGTTAGTACACAGAGGCATAAAGCCCAACCACAGAGGCAAATGATGCCCATTACCACAGAGGCAGAAGCCCAACCACAGAGGCAAATGATGCCCATTACCACAGAGGCGAAAGCCCAAACCACATAGGCAAGTGATGCCCATTACCACAAAGGCAAAAGCCCAAACCACAGAGGCAAATGATGCCCATTACCGCAGAGGTAAAAGCCCACAATTAGTTACACAGAGGCAAATGTTGCCCACAGTTAGCTCACCCTCAACAATCCAAAAGATACTCAGAGATTCACGACTCCACATCCAACCTCAGACTCAATCCCCAAAAATTATCCATCAACAGTGTTCATCTCAAATCATGAACACAACATATACTCAGAAAATATAACCAAGGATTCAACCAACCAATAGATCAAGATAATGAATCAAAAGACAAGAATATATACTCAAGAACCAAGGTGAAATACTCAATAAAATATCCAAACAAGTTCCAGAATCAAAGATGAATCAACAAGACCAACAGATAACAAAACAAGCTACTGGAACCAAAATGCCAATAAAACTGGCGGAACCCAGTGGCGGAACTGCCCATTCCGCCATGCTCCTCCGCAAGGAGGCGGAACCCTCCAGCGGAATACCTCCCTCCGCCAACACTCCCCGTCACGCACTTGCGGAAAACCCCAACGGGACACATTATACCGTTAGGATGCACCGCAAGAGCACCCTCAACGCACAACTCCCAGACTCGAATCAGAATGCAAAATATTCATTCCAGAATGCAAGAATGTGATCAGTTTGTCTAGATTACCCATTTTATAAGCCAAATAAACATGGAATCCATAAAAATAAATGCTCATACTCATCAAGATGCCAAGGATCAAGAACACAAGTTCATTAACCCATCAAAATAGATCACAGATCATCAAAAACAAAGGCTAACCCAAGAAATTTCTACAGGATTCCAAAACACCAAGTATTATACATAGATCAAGAGTGTAAAATAGGTTTTAGTGAGACATGATGGTTACCTCTTGTAGCACAACTTCAAACCAAGCAAACACCTTCCTCTTCACATGCCACTCCCACCCACTTGATCATCTTTTCCCAAAGAAAGATCCCAAAAGAAAACCATAAGAACTTATAAAAAGATCATGAAAATGAGATGATACAAGGCATATTCCTAAAGAAAAACACTTACCCAAGCCCTAGAAATCCTAAAGGAGCAATCTTTGTCTTGAATCTTGAAGGATAGAAGATAGTGTATATTGTAGGGTTCTTAGAAAATGATAGGGTAGGAAGAGTTATTTTGCAAGAGAATGAAAAGGGTAGGAATAGTTAACACAAACTCTTTTATATGGATAGGAAGATCATTACATACATAGTGTATATATTATATTAGGGTAACTATAATAAATAATGGGCTTTTATAAAGAATGGGTCTTGCATTATTCAATATAATACTAGTAAGTATGAAATTGGTCCTTCAAAAAATAAATTGGGCCATTACAAAATATTTTTACTTATAAGAAATATAAGGATCCAATTTAAAGAAATCCCTTATAGGAATTAAACCAAGAATTGGGCCTTAGAATAATTAATTAATTCCGGAATAAGAAATATATAAATATATAAATATATATATATATATATATATATATATATATATATATATATATATATATATATATATATCAATTAGAAGAACGAAGCCCAATTAAATCAAATAAATTACACGGTAGAAATAATTACCGGTCTCAAGGCTTGAACGAAAATACGGGGTATTACAGGGTGCGTCCATTATCCTTGCGATAAATGGTGCGGCCATCCTTACCTTGGGTTCCGGCGACTGCTCCCTCGCCTCCACTTTCTTCTCTAGCTCCTCTATTTTCTTTTGTAGTCGCTTTACCACTTCTTCCTGCATGTTCGGGGTTCACTTGTACACAGTGGACCTACGTGGAACCGGCCCTCCCGACTCACCCACCCCTTCTAACTGTTGTGATCGCTCGCCCTGGTATGGTCCCTTGGTGGATGACTCCTTGGCCCTTGGTTGTGGACATAACATCTATTGGATAGTAATCCTCTCGCCCCACCGTCCTAGGGTGGGCATAGAAACGGCTGGTCGACGTTTGATAGAGCCGCTTACTTGAACTCCTTCCCCTCGGCCCTTCACCTCTCTTCCCCTAGAGTGAGGTTGAGTTTCAGGGTGATCACTAGTAGCATGGGTTGCTCCACGGCATAGACGTTGGGTCCTCTCTCGCATCACTTCATCATCCTGCATGGATGCTCAAGGCACTTGACATTGAATCCCTGTCATCAATTGGGTTATTAGAGCTGTCGTTGCTAGCTGAATGACCCGAGCTGTAGCTTAGGGATCCATAGGGGGTACTTGTGCCCTAGGCTCTTGTTGTCCTTCCCCACAATTATTGTTGAGCTGGTCACGAAGGTCACCTGAGTTTGTTTGTTGGGCGTCCATGTTAATATACCATTGTCGTTGATGGTCAAGCTATGGGAACCACTCAATCTAGATCGTGTCATCGCTTTAAGTCATATATGAGAGAGAAAGACGTGTGTCAGCCTGCTTGAGAATTGATCTCAGACTCTCAACGAGAGCACCAATGACAGTGAAAATACTACCGAAATATGTTTAGGAAAGTGAATCGATTATATTATTATAGTTTCAGTACAGAATGTTCAATGTGTCCCCTCTATTACAACAGGGTCTACTATTTATACTATATTCAACGGCTCTTCTGTTGAGTGTAACGGACTCTAATGCTAAGTAATAATGGTGGGAGTCGTTGGCGTATTGGTGGGGAGCCGTTGGAGTAATTCCCCTCTTGAATGTGTTGGAGACCGTTTCACTTCCATGCGTCCGACTGCTTACTTGTGGTTTCGGGTCAGGTATTTGCCCAATTACCCTATCAGTTAAAATAAAAGAAATCAAATATTTTCGCTGTAAATATCGCTCTGACCGAATCCTTACTCTCGTTTTTTAAGAAAGGGTATTGATTTGTGACAAAAATTTTCAAAACCCTATTGAGTCTATTCCCCCTCTCCCCCCCCCCTCCACCCCCCCACCCCCACCCAAACAAAACCATCATATTGAATAAACTACTATGTTGCTTTATATTTTTCATGTAAAAATACTTTTCAGTTATGTATAGAGTTCAATTTATATCTAGACAGTTGTACAGGAATATTGTTTGATATTATTTGACAAATATTTGTTACAATTGATTTTCTTTTCAATTGAATGTGTATATAGAGTTTGTTTGTGGTTGCAATGCAAATTTAAATATAGAGATTTATAAGAAAAAAAAAACATAATTTAATGAGGATTATAAAAATAAAAAGTAAAATACAATGAAAATTTTAAATGGCAATTCAAAAATGTCATTACAATTAGATAAGAAATCATTTAAAAATTAAAGCATAATTTAGCGGAAAACCGCCGCTAAAATTTAATTTAAAATTTTAAAAAAAAAATTAGCGGCGGTTATGTAAGTTTCGCTAAACTCTAAACAAAATAATTAATTATTAGAGGCGATTACAAAACCGCCGCTAAATGCATTAAAAATCGCCGCGAAATAAGTTTTCCATTAATTTCCGCGATTGTTGAAAACTATCGCTAATTTCATCGTGACACACTATTTAGTCACGGTTAAATAACCGTCGGGAAACAAAATAGTGGCAGTTTGAAACTAACGCTAAACATCATATAAACCGCCACTAAATGCCTTATTTGGTGTAGTGACTTTATAAAAATGAACAAACAATTTAAAATCAAATAAGCTTACAAACAATCTTATTTGTATCATAATAAATAATAAATAAATTATTAATAAACATTTATAGAAAAAACTTACAAACAAGGCAGAGCTAGATCTTGATTATTGGGGGCAAGAAATCAGAACATTTCAAAATGCAAAAAATAAAAATATTCATAACAAAATATGAAATATAATTAATTGGATGAAATGGTTTGAATAGAAAATACATTATAAATCACACATCTTCTCTATTGATATTATATATATAAATACTTTTTCATTTAGTTATATCAATTTTATGTTTTTCTAGATTAATTTGAATACGATGATGCTGTTAGACATGTATGCCCTAGGAGCCAACATTTATTGTTTTGGGCATTAATTTCTTATTAAATAAATATAATAAATAATTGTTTTATTTATTTTATTAAGGCTTAGTTAATATTTGATATTATTCCATACAATCTTCTTAATTCTTCATTCTTAAGTGTTAAGAATATGAGTGGCGACGAATTAATAAATGAAGTATTGTAAAATGTTCCTAGTCATAGGAATTCTAATTGGGCATTAGAATTTCGATAAGACTATCACATTGTCCTTCTTATGGTGAGTCTCATGCCATTTTGTATGAGATATAGAGAGTGGACATGTGGATGATTGTTAGAGAACAAGTCATTGAACATTGACTGACTACAACGTACCGCATGGTGTTTACCTACGTGTCATCAGTATGTTGTATGTTACAAGTATGCAATAATCCTTTGACTTGAGACGACATGGTTGTCTCGTACATATGGTGGACTAGTTTTTGCCAGTATGGTCTTTTGTTCCTTATGGGACTATAAGTATACTTGGTGGTCTAGTTCAGTATTGTACGGAGACATGTATGCGTTCAATAGAGGATCCACCGCCTTGAGGTAACAAGGATGTTCCAGTCTATTCAATAATCATACAACGAGAATCTCTGGCCAGAGTACAATGAAGTTGGACTTCAGGTTAAGAATATTGAATAGACATATTGACCGGGTTTATGGGTTTGACCAAGTTTGACCATGACCTTTATCTGGTTCGGAACAAGTGTTGTGTGGAAGGAATGTTGCATGATATTTGTAACGGAAAGGTTCATTATAATATATTAAAATATATTCATTGTCAACTAGGTAGTCATGATATACTGCTAGGTGTCACTCATGACTTACGAGTTATTTAATAATGAGTTATTAAATATTATTCGTTGCTAGTTTGACTATGAACCTAGAAAGTCACACCATAATGGTTCGTGGTAATGCTGAGAACTTTAAAAGAAATCGATAAAGAGTTATCGATATTGAATTAATACATTAATAACTGATTAATGAACTAATTCAATACTAGGTAGATTTGGGCTTTTAAAAGGCTAGCACCTTTGGGCCCAAACCAGGCTATATATATATAAGCCTTGCCCTATTTCTTAACTAAGAGAAGTGATAGAGAGATTATTCAGAAAAGAGTTTTCACGTGAAAATCTCTAGAAGTTCTCACGTGCCTGGCCGGTGGACAGACTAGAGGTCGGACGTTTGGACGATTTTGATTCTGCCAAAGCACGCTTCAAGGGTAAAACTTTCTAACTCCCTTTTTACATAGAATCATAGAAAAAGTATTTGATGCTTCCACTACGCATGTATGTTTTTCTAACAGATGCACAATAGAAACTTCTAGACTAAAATGACTAGATGATTCATAAAAAAAAAATCTTTTAAAATATTTTTCACAATTGAGTCACAAAATTTATTTCATTTAAATTAATTAATCAAGTTAAATGATTTGATACATAACTCATTACAAAAGATTACAAAATAACATGTTATAAATATAAGTATTAAATTATTCAAATAGAAATAAATTTAAAATTTTGATATAAATCATAGATCAATCTACATTATAAATCTCAATATAGTTATAAAATGGGAAAAAAAAGGTTAAAAAGTTAAAAATAAAAAATACAATTAGAAACAAAATTTAATATATGTGTATGTGTAAGGTGTTGACCTCTAAAACAAAAATGATATAATTTACCAACTAGGCTAGTTATTTATTAGTAACATATATATATTTTACTAACTTATAAATGAGAGTTAATTTTAATTTTGGTCCTAGATTTATATATGACATTTTATTTTTATTTTTTTTTCAAAACATCTCATGTTTGTCCTAGTATTATTGTGTCATGATTATTTTTTGTCGTCAACAAACATGTTTAAATGGCATTAAAATGAAGGCATCTCAGTCTATTATGTTATAAATGTTAAGCCATTTTTTATCCTAAATTTATGTGTCATTCTACTGTTACAGAGGCTCAAGTTGCGGAGGCGTCGCTGCAAATGCACGAATTGCAATTGAAGAAGACATGGGACTCTAGTCGTGAATTAGAGATTTTTTTTAAAATAAAAATATAAATATTGCAGGTCAACCCAATATATGTATAAAAATATCAAAATGTTATTGTATTTAACGTCATTTGAATAAGTTTGTTGACAAAGAAAAAAATGGTCATGCCATGTTAATACTAGGACCAATAAGGGATGTTCTAAAAAAAGACTAAAAATGGAATGTCACCTATAAATGTATGACCAAAAATAACAATTTTGTGATACAAATATGGTCCCTTCCCAATTTGGATCAGGTCAAGTAGATTTGGATTTTCTTAAGTGCGACGATGAAATCGATATATTATAAGTTTAAAATAAATAATGAGTGAATGAGAAATTGAGTCTCAAAATACTACATTTGAATTGGAAAAATAGAGATGAGAATGCTTGAAAGAAACATTTGCCCCACATGAAAAATGAAAAGTAAGTTTACACTAGTTCAAATACAAATTTTTTTTCATGGGAACTTGAATTATATTACATTTAAAACGTTATCTCGTGCCAGAATGAAATTGAAAAAAACAACAATGTAAGTCATTTTATTTTGAGTATTTGTAGAATTATTCTTTCTACAATCTTAAGATTTATTCATTTAAATAAGGGAAAATGGCACTTTTTCCCCCTATGTTATGTGCTTATAGCACTTTTTCCCCCTCTGTTATTAAAGTGGCAATTTTTCCCCCTCAGTTATTTTAAAAGTGGTAGTTTTCTCCCCTATAATGTTAAATTGACATTTTTGCCCTTAAAAATAACTATTACATTTATTTTTATTCTCCAACCAATTATTACTAATATGTATGGAAGATCACAGTTCGATACGAACCTAATCGAACACTGTAGCAATTGAACTTAAATAGAATAGACGATTATGGTTACGATTCAGAACCGAAAAAATAAAATAAAATAATTGTTGAATTTAGACTATTTTTAAATAAGAAATAAAATTATAATAATAAATAAATAAATAAGTTTTGATTGGCGGTTAAAAATCGAAATTGGAACCGAACCGTACCGATTTATCAAAATAAGTGTTTGATCATTTTCACTATATATGAATGTGGTTAAGTTCCGGTTCACGGTTCAATAATTATTTAATTTTATTTTTTCGGTTCTGAATCGTAACCAGAACCTCCATACTATTTCGGTATGATTGCTACAGTGTTTGGTTAGGTTCGAACCGAATCGTGATCATCCATACATATATCAGTAATAATTTGTTGGAGAAGAATAATAAATGAAATAATTATTTTTAAGGGTAACAATGTCAATTTAACATTTCAGGGGTAAAAACTGCCACTTTAATAACACAGGGGGAAAAAGTGCTATATGCACATAACATAGGGGGAAAAGTGTCATTTTCCCTTTAAATAATTCTATATTACTTCCTGTATTATCATCATTATAAGGCTAACCTTAACCCAGCAATTTTCTCTCACTTTCTAAAATGGGAATAAGGGTCAAATAAGCCACTGAATTACACACGAAACTGCAATTAGGCCATCGAACTCAAAAACAATGCAATTGGGTCCCTGAACTACACAAATTCATGCAAATTACCCCAAAGTGACTTGTTGACTTGATCTTCTGGTTACCAACTTTAAAAATAATATTTTAAAAATAATTTTAAATTAATTAATTAATTAAAATTAAAAAAATAAAACAGGAACAAGTCAATTGGGTCCTTTTTTTAAATTTTAAATTTTAAATTTAATTTTAATTAATTATTTTATTTAAAATTATTTTAAAATATTCTTTTTAAAGTTGGCAACCGAAAGATCAAGTCGAACAAGTCACTTTGGATCAATTTGCATGGATTTTTGTAGTTCAGGGACCCAATTGCATTGTTTTTGAGTTCAATGGCCTAATTGCAGTTTCGTGTGTAGTTCGGTGGCCTATTTGACCCTTATTCCTTCTAAAATGGATCATACTTCCACATCATCAGATTTACAATTTCGTCACTATTTCTTTTACATCCCTGCAATACTCTCTCCCTTTCAAAAACAGTATCACTTTTAATAAAATAAATAAATAAATAAATAAATAAATAAATATATATATATATATATATATATATATATATATATATATATATATAAACTAATAAGAAAATTAAAAAAAGTACAGCAAAGCTGTAAGCTATCATTTGGCAACTTTCTTGTACTTTGCAATGTCGTTCGCAAGCTTTCTAAAATAGAAAACTTGTAAGACGTTTAGACAATAAAAATAAATTAAAAAAATATTATTTTACACGAAAGCATTGCCACATAGATTAAAAACAGAGGGATTGACAGGGTTGAGGATAGCCTAATAGACCAAAGATGACATAATTAACACAATAATTGATGAAACTTATGGGAGGGAATTACGAATGGAAAATATTTGGTAGATTTTCATTTTATACTCTCAATTTGTACTCCATGTAAATACTTTTCTGTGGACCCACATGATGAAAATAACTCATCTCTATTTGACATTTCAAGAAATAAAAGTAAAGGAGTAAAATTTGAGAGTATGTATACTAGAGTTTTCAAAAAAAAAAAAAAGTATGTATACTAGAAGTCAAGTACGAATTGAAACATTAGAAAGGACAGTAAAAAAGTTGCTTGGGAGAAAATAACCTATAACAGAGTCTGACCAACATCCGGCACGCATTTACATGTAAAAGTTCATAGGGCAATTTGGGACACCACGTACACAGTGATGGTGTAAATGTAAACGGGGGTACGGATTTACACTACGTGTGTTTGATTGAGTATGATGTAGTGTATGGAGTGTGTATGCTTGGGGAGGAAAGCTATGATTTCCTCACTGGAGAAGATGAGCCAAGAACAAGAGAGAGAGAGTGAGAGTTGAGTGATGAATGGAATCAGGATCCCAAGAGGCAAGGGATGAGAGGGTGCGCCCTTTACAACAGGGGTCAGGTCATTTATATAGGAATAGGACCTGACCCTTCAGGAATATAATATTCCCCAAAGGTCACTTGCCCCTTAATAATTTCTAAGGACACTCGACCTTTTAGGGGTACAATAATACACGGACTATACACATTGTATTTCTACAGTAGTCCCTGGGGGTATTTACCCATCACACAGAAATACATTTGGCAGCTTGTAAATACCTTTTAAGTTTTAATTTAAGTCTCATGTTTTTTTTTTTTTGTGAGAAAGTCTCATGTTTTATATTATTTCCTACTCCATCTTAATATCCGCAAATTATACCATGAATCAAGGTCTACCTTATATTGTATTGTAGATCTTAGTCTAAAAATAACCTTTAAATTTGTATAGAGTAAATTGTCATTTTAGTCCACTGACTATAGAGGTCATGTTAATTGCAATTCATGACTTTCAAAACTGTTAATTTGATACCTTAACTATATAATTTTTATCAATTTTGATCATCCCGTCTAAATTACTTGCTAAATTTGGCCAGAAAATTGTAATAGTTAAAATAATAACGGTATTTTAGTCATTTTACATTTTTTTCTCTTCTCCGACAAATCCATCATTTCTTCCCCGAGTTACCATGTTTCCGGCCAAATCTTTTCTTTTCTTTCCTCTGTTTCCGACCAATTCTTGAGTATTAAACAGGCTATTTCGTCTCTACCTTCCTAGTAAATGGGTTGCTGAAAATCTGTGAATTTTTGAAGGTGAGAGGTTGAAGATGTTGTTGAAGCAATAATCAAGTAGGAATTTGAGGGCGAAAGGGTTGAAGTTGAAGCATGGATTTGAGATCTTCTTGCCCTCTGCATATGGCTGCTTTATCAGGTGAACAAATCTTACAGTAAGAAGGGTGCAATTGAGGGACGTGGCAGTGAGGTATCACCGTATCAGGGCAGGGAGGAGAAAGCAGGCTTCAGTCCGTACGCTAATTGCTTCTAGTGTTTATCGATTTTCTTTCTTCTCTCTTCTTGAAGTTCCCGATGGCAGCTTCAAGAATGGTGAAGAAAGAAAATGGTTCCCGACCGTAGCTTCAAAAACGGAGAAGAAGAAAGATGTTTAAAATGACTAAAACACCCTCAATATTTGGCCTATTAATATTTTTCGGTGAAATTTAACCGGTAATTTGGTCAGGGTGATCAAAATTGATAAGAATTGAATAGTTAAGGTACGAAATTAACAGTTTTGAAAGTCGTGGATTGCGTAACAGGACCCCTATAGTCAGTAGACCAAAATGACAATTTGCTCTTTTGTATATGTAATGAACACATTTTGTACTTGTAGTTGATGATTGTTGTACTTGTAGCTATCATATTATGTGTCAGCAATTATCAAGTTATTTGTTTATATGTACAGAAACTGGTAACTGTATGTATAGAATGTGTTAATTAAATGTATATAATTTTTGTATTATAGTTCACAATGCAATATGAACCATGGTGCATAGTATAACAATTGGTTACGATGTCATCCATAGGTGTCATCCTTTAATTGATTTAGATAACAAATAGACCATTATTTTTATTTAGCCAATAAAATCTGCTCATATAGCGATAGTTATACTTTAAGAAAGTACATATATCATTTTTTATTTTTTAAATATAATTTATTTGATATGTGTGTGTATAGAGTAGAGTTTAGATGCACCCGCGCCTTAACGTGCAGCTAGTGTGACCTCACCACTAGGTATACATATATGAACCACCCAATGTTAAAAAATGCACAACATAAATATGCACTATTAGGTACGCATCACCAAAAAACACGCCACTAGGTATGCAAATATACACCACAAGCATTCGAAAATGCACAATAAAGAATAGGGGAGTTATGGTGCATTGTTTTGGGTGTGTTGTGTGTTTGGTTGTGTTTTTGTGCATTTTCCTATTACTAGTGGTGTATTTTGTTAACGCTAGTGGTGTAAATCGCACCGACAGCATGGAAAGGCGCAACCGCATTTAAACAGATTTATATATATATATAGATCATATGAAAATTAAAAACACTTCCTTATGTGAGAACATACGAACAAACACGACTACACAATTTACACATAGGCATGCATTCAAATGAAAAACCAATCTTCCCGTGCTAACGGCTAACCTGCCAACTTCTAAATGAATGCACCCTAATTACTACATGAATGCACTCTAAATACTTTATGAATGCACAACAAGAAGTTTCAGTAGTTGAGAAATTAGACTAAATTTTATGCATTCATGTAGTGCAGTAGTTAAAAAATTATAGGCAAAAGGGTCAAATAAGCCCATGTACTATCATTGATTGTTCATCTAGCACCATGAACTAAAATATGGTCCATCTAAGTCATTATACTCCTAATTATTTTTCATCTAGCATTTTTAGCCTATTTCTAACAAGTAACCCATCTAATTTGATGACATGGAAAAATAAAATTATAAAAAATGATATGTTATTTATATGGATGTTTTGGATGATTTCTACCATATTTCATTAATGAAAAAAAATAATTTCTTGCAATGAAATATGGTAGAAATCAAAATTGTTATATAAATTTTTAACTACATGAGTGTATGTATAGCGGGGTATTCACCATCGTTCGGCAATGAGATTTCATGAAAATCGATATATGAAAATTAAATTATTTTTATAATAACTTAAGATATATTGTATTGGGTAAATTTTATTTTATTTTAAAAATAAATTAATATTTTTGGATTTTTGGATAATTGAATAACTTAAGATATTGTATTTTTTGGATGATTTATTGGAAAGAAATAGGGTAGAAATCAAAGTTCCTATATAAAGTTTCAACTACAGTGTACTGTGTATGTATAGTGGAGTGTACTGTGTATGTATAGTTGCTATATTAGATGTGTTACTTGTTAGAAATGGGTTAAAAATGCTAGATAAAAAATAATTAGGAGTATAATGACTTAGAAGGACCATATTTTAGTTCATGATGCTGAATGAAAAATCAATGTTTGTACATGAGTCTATTTGACCCTTTTGTCAAAATTAGACTAGTTATTATACATTCATGTAGTGCTTAAGATGCATTACTTCAGTGCAAACTTTATAAACACAATGGTGAACGCGTGCACCCTACGCTCCTTAACCACCAGAAGACAGCAGTGCAAACTGCATAGGCCACTTCCCAAGAATTACTACGGTGTACGTATTGTTTTCTTGCAATGATGAACAAAATTTATTGATACCAATTGGCATTTGGCAATTATGAATAATTGGACAGACCCATCAACTGTTGAAGACTTCCAAAGATATTTAACTTGTTTGGTAAAATAGTTAATTTATCAATCATTTTAATTTATTTGATCGTTATTAGTTATTTGACTTAGTTAAAAAATTAATATCAGTATTTGGTTAATTAATTTTTTGTAACTCCAAAATGCTATAAAATTCAAAAAGTTACACAAAACAACTTTTTCAATTAGTTTTTTGAGAAAAGAAATTATATCAAATAGATATCAGCTAATAGTTAATTTACCAAATATTTTTGTTATATCTTATAACTCAATCAGCTAACAGCTATTCAATCATTTACCTATCAGGGCCATTATTTACCTTCTAATAAAACCATAGCTGTGATGAAAGTTAAATAAATTTATACTAACAGAAATTATAGAAAAAAAAAAAAATATATATATATATATATATATATATATATATATATATATATATATATATATATATATATATATAGTACAAGAAGATGAACTAACTAGAGTTGATAATTTATGAACACAAAATTTTTCTTCTTAAGATCGATGAGAGTAGTAATATGTTAGGTAGAGCGGGTAAAGGGGTCATGTCTAGTACCTGATGGTTGGGGTATTGTTGGACGGAGGCCGGTAAAGCTTTTAAAGGCCAAGTTCAGTACACAGTCTATCTCGAAATAATGTGATAACGGTCTATAAATAAGGAGATAAAGTTGTGCTACCAATTATAACTTTTGACGTGAGTGGTAATTACTTAATTCTAAGATAATATTAACATGAATGAGGTGTTGATGACTTGGTGCACATTTTGAACAGAGAGTTAAAGATGTAATGAAAATTTTCATGAGAAATAATTAATAACACAACAAATGTTGAGTTTGACTCCGCTTGTTTGTTTGTTTGTATACGAGAATTGCATTTATAACTTAGCACGCTAATGCAAAGCCATTTGGAGGATTTCCAGGTTAGCTTAAAAAAATGGCACTTTTTCCCCCTATGTTATATGCTTATAGCACTTTTCCCCTCTTTGTTATTAAAGTGGCAGTTTTCCCCCCTCAGTTATTTTAAAAGTGGTAGTTTTCTCCCTTGTAATGTTAAATTGACATTTTTGTCCTTAAAATAACTATTTCATTTATTTTTATTCTCCAATCAATTGTTACTAATATGTATGGAAGATCACGGTTCGATACGAACCTAATCGAACACTGTAGCAATTGAACTTAAATAGTATAGACGGTTACGGTTACGATTCAGAACCGAAAAAATAAAATAAAATAATTGTTAAATTTAGACTATTTTTAAATAAGAAATAAAATTATAAAAATAAATACGTAGTAAATAAATACATAAGTTTTCATTGGCGGTTTAAAATCAAAATTGGAACTGAACCGTACCGATTTATCAAAATAAGTGTTTGATTATTTTCACTATATATGACTGTGGTTAAGTTCCGGTTCACGGTTCAACAATTATTTAATTTTAAATTTTTCGGTTCTGAATCGTAACCAGAACCGTCCATACTATTTCGATATGATTGCTACAGTGGTTGGTTAGGTTCGAACCGAATCGTGATCATCCATACATATAAATAATAATTTGTTGGAGAAAAAAATAAATGAAATAATTATTTTTAAAGGTAACAATGACAATTTAACATTTCAGGGGGGAAAAGTGCTATATGCACATAACATAGGGGGAAAAAGTGTCATTTTCCCTTGTTAAATTTAAGGAAAAAAGTATTTAGATAGTGGATGGTTTGTAATGTCAAAATACTCTAAACTATTATGTTTATTCAGTACATATCATCACTGATTGTAAATTTTTCTTATCACCCTAATAAAGTAAAGAGGAGTATAAAAAGATTACTTGCTACCTAAAGAAATATTTGTTTACGTTCTTACTAAGGGTGTGTTTGATAACCTGTAAAATGATTTCTGTAAAATGTTTTTCGAGTTTTCGGTGTTTTGCAACGCCCGAAAAATGCGGTCAACGGAATTTTTTTTCCGTAAGTCATTTTTCGGAATTGCCAAAATGACCGTTCTGCATGTTCTCGACCAAAACTAACCCATATCCTATATAACCCATGACCGAAAATAGACCAAGAGGTGGGAAAACGCTGAAAACCAACGGAAACATGTTGTTTTACGTTTTTTTTAAAAAAATTTTTTTTTGAATTTTTAATTCTATTTTTTAATAAATAATATTATTATAATTTTTTATACTTTAAATAAAATAATTACAATGTTTAATTATACAATTCTATCCATTTTCCAGAATATATTACTAATGGCCATTATTTTGAGACTTTTCATTTGCCACTTTCCAACTCCCTCATTATGTTGAGAAATGAAGAGTTGTACTATTGTATATATATACATGTTGATGGATGAATAAAATGTGGCTTTTGAGCTTTTGTGATCTTGTGTTCTTGTTCTTCTTCTTCTCCTTTGCCTTATCTACACTAAATTATCATATATATAATCCTAAGCAATTACCGGGCAATCACCATGCGAGAACTGAGCTAATTGAGAAACCAAATTACAACACGTTATCAGCACGAGTCTCTATCGTGATTTTCGGTGAACGGTATGCTTGCTATCTTGTCTTGTGCATTTTATTATGAAATCCATGACTTTGTTTGTGCATATTGCCTTCCAATATGAATTGGAACCCCCCAATCCTTGTGTCTGCGAAATGAGTACTCTCCCTTTTGATTTTATTATCTGTATATGTGTGCTTCTAATAATTAGTGTGATAATACTCCATGTTTGTTAACTACTTGTGAGTATATGAACCCCTCATCAAGCTATGGTTAAAGTTTTGGGGTAAATACATGGGTTTGTAAATATAAATTCTCTTGTTTTATCCTCCTGAATCATGGATATGAATTAAGCTCTACATGAACCATGATGCTTGAAAATGGTAAATACATGTGGTTATATACCAAATTGTATGTATATGTATCCATGTATGTTCTATGACTTTGGATATCGAATGCATAATAAATTCTTATTATGTTTGTATCGGATTGCTATATTTGCATCAGAATACTAAGATACATATACACATATTTTTGTAAAAGCCATTGTTTGAACATGTATTCAAAATAGTAGTTTTTCTCATTGTTGTCACACATTGCTTCGTAGAGTTACATGAAAATGATGATCTTGTAGATCATGTCCTCCATTGCCAAATGTGGTTTTATTAAACTCTCTTTTGGTAGAAGCAATTATTAAACTTGGGCTCTAGATATTGAATACATTTGGCATCTAAGGAATTGAGACAAGCTTTTGTTGCTAAGTCACAGAGCATTGATACCCAGAAGGTAAAAGCTCTCATTTTCATACGTCACCACTTGAACCGTGACCTTAAAAATGAGTATTTGATTGGAAGTCCCTGAAGGACCATTTCGACCAATAGTCATCAATTGTCCTTCCTTAGGCACAATTTGACTAGGTTTTAATCTCGAGTTTTAAGATTATAAGTCAGTAATTGACTATAATTTAGCTCTGCATAAAATATTCTCGCAATTAAAACTCTGCAAACAGGAAGTTTCAGATAAATACTTATTTGAAAATACTATGTATACTTTTCATGCGAGTAACTGTTAGGAACATACTGTAATAGGTTTTGATGATACCAAATGTAATGTTCAATCCCCTAAGTCTCGATAGATAGGAAATATATGTAAGTTCGACAAGCAAACTAAGAGCGAAAATACAACCGGGTAATTGAGCTCCACTCGAAAATTATTTAAGCTTAAGGTGAACTTGTTTGAACATCTTAGAAGTTTCGTGTTGTAAGCTTATAGATAGATCAGAAGAAGGCACGAGACATCACTGGAGGAATAAGGGTCTGCGAGACATCAACTAAGTCTCGAGACAAAAGCAGAGTTCAAGAGATGGAATCTCTCGAAACATTAATCCAGTTCGAGACATGAGATCGAGACATCAAGTAGTCGAGACATCAATTTTAGGTCTCGATAGACTAGCACTTCTCCAATGAACTGAACGGCTGTTAACACGCATAGATAAAGTAATCTAAGTTTGGAGAAAAAGAATATCATGGAGATAAAATATTAAGGAGGTGCTGACAGAGTATTATGGGAAAATAGAACAGCCGGAAGTGGATGCCACGTCAGAACTCCACAACCAACGGATAGAAGATGCACCAATCAGAGGTCGGTCTTATTCCCTAAAACGAGGATCAATGGGAATATAAAAAGAGTAACTTTTACCAAAAGAAGTAAGTGAAGTATGGACTCAAGATAGTGGAATATGGGATATTCATTACAAGACAAAAGGTTCAAGTTACAAGACCACCACTCCATGAAACATGCTAAATATATGCAAGTCCCATGATCGGCATGGGAGACAGATTTCAAACGGAATAATTTTCCCTCTAACGGAATTATTTCTCAACTCTCATATATAAGGACGTGAAGACACAAATTCAGAGATGTTCGAAAAAANCCCCCCCCCCTCTAGACTTGTACCCCATCCACTTGGGACTAACAATTGGTATCAGAGCAAGCTCTCTGATCAATATAAACCTTTGTTTATATTGCCTAGAGATCCTTCTTTGAAAAATCTTTTAAAAAGTTTTCAAAGCACGAGATAATTTTCAATATGGACAGCATGTTGTCGAGACATCTCCTTTTTTATCTTAGCAGGTTCGATGACTGGAAGACACGCATGCTTGTGTACTTATCAGCCCTCCATGATGAGATGGCCAAGGTTATATCAACTGGACCAGTCAAGATCTTAATGGTCAACACTTCTGCAGAGCAAACCAAAGACACACCAAAGTACGTACCAAAACCTAAGGAAAAATGGACGAGTGATGATAGGAAGAGAAACAACCTTGACAACATTGCCAAGGATATCCTCTTCAGAGCTATAGACGAAACCATCTTCCCAAGAGTCAGAAAGTGCACCACGGCAAAAGAGGTATGGGATACTTTGATGTTGATTGGTGAAGGTGATGAACAGGAAAAGGAGAACAAGCTCACTGTGGCAATGAAGAAGTTCGAGGACTTCAAGATGAAGCCAGGAGAGAGCATCGACAGCATGGAATCTCGGTTCATGAAGTTGTCAACCGAGATTAGTGATCTCAAGAAGGAGATCCCACAAAAGGAGCTAAACCTGAAGGTCTTACGAGGCCTTACCAAGGAGTGGGAGATGAAGGTGATCATAATGCGCGATCACAGGGATCTGAAGAACACCACAACCGACCAAATGCGCGATCACAGGGATCTGAAGAACACCACAACCGACCAACTGCGCGATCACAGGGATCTGAAGAACACCACAACCGACCAACTATTTAGAGACAGGGATCTGAAGAACACCACAACCGACCAACTATTTAGAGATCTCAAAGCCTTCGAATTTGAGATGTTTCCGAAAGATGAGGACGTGAAAGCCTTCGAATTTGAGATGTTTCCGAAAGATGAGGACGTGGTGGACAGATGGAATGTGGCACTGGTTGCTGATCAACCATCCACCTCCTCAAGGTTAGATCCTAATCCCACAAATCTCTTATCTGACAACAATTTGCTCTTTTTATGAGAAAATTCAGGAAGTTCATGAAGAAGACACCGGAGAGCAATACAATTTCACCTTCCTCCGCAAGAAGAAAAAATGAAAGATATCCATCCAGAAGGACGGAGGAAGAAAACCAAGGTCTATGCTATAACTGCAGGAGACCGGGGCATTTCAAGGCCCAATGTCCTTACCCACCGGTAAGCAAATATCAAGGCCAAGAAGGCAAGGATTCCAGGAGGAAAGAGGAATCCAGAGAGAAGCCAACACAAGGAGGCTTCAAAAGTTCATCAAAGACGCATTCGCGCAGGAAGGCGCTTGTGGCTGAGGAACTTGAGAAGGCTATCGAGGAGTCCGAGACATCAAGCTCCAGCGAGAGCAGCAGCAGCTCAGAGGATGAGAGGGGGCTCATTTGTTTATACACTACAGAAGAGGATGATCAATGCTTAATGACTATTAACAATGAGGTAACCTCTACTTCTACATCTCGCTGCTCTATCTCTACTTCCCAATGTTCTTCTTTTAGAAGCGATGAGGATCCCTTCGAGACCATGGAATTACTCAGGAGGGACCTCAACATCGCTAATAGCACTCATGCTAATGTTCTGGAGGAGAACAGCAGACTAATTGCTGAAAGAGAAATGCTTAAGAATGTCTCGAAAGAGAATTCAGAGCTAAATCTCAAAGTAAGCAATTTAGAAGCTGAAATAATCCAACTTAAGGAAGAGTGCAAAGCTCGAGAGGCTAGAGAGCTTAATCTTAGAGAGGTTATTGCATCGTTTACTAATTCCTCCAAAGCAGTGGAGAAAATGGTAAATGATCATAGACCTACGAATGATAGAACCGGACTAGGGTTCCGTCAGAACTGTCTCTCGAGAGATAAGCAGACCAACGGTTTGGGAACTTCAAGTAATGGAGGATCTCAATCCAAACCGAATAAAGGTCATAAAGGACCAACAGGAAAGACCAGGGTAGCTATTCATAAACCGTCCCTATACACCAGCAATGGTAAGTATAGGAAAGCTACGAAGAATGGCCGGGTTAACAATATCGAAAGATCACCTAGCTATCTCTCGCAAGGCCATTCCGAGTACAAAAGAAGCTACATTTCATATAATGCGCCTCAAGGCAAATATGGAAGGTCTGAGATCCATAGAGTTAGGAACTCACGGATGGAGGAAGGCAGACACTACCCATCTGATGAGGATTGGTCACAAGAATATGAACCGTGGAATAAACCTCAGTTTCAACGGTACCACGTGACCAAACAGGCCATGAAGGGCATGGTGCATAAGTTCGAGGTCAAGCCTCAACCTAAGCTAATTTATGCACCTAAGAGGCCTAGAGTCTTTGCTAGCATTCCTTATGATTATCAATCGTATAACGGCTACATTGCACCTAGGCCTGGAGTAATGGGCCCAAGGTATAAATGGATGCCTAAACTTACTAACCAACCAGGACCCAAAGTTTGAGTACCTAAATCTGCTTGATTTGCATGCAGGACACCAGGGACGTATGGTTCATTGACAGTGGATGTTCGAGACATATGACGGGAAATCTAACATTGCTAGAGAACATCCACCCTATCGAAGGTCCCTTGGTGACATTTGGAGACAACGAGAAGAAAGGACACACGAAGGCTGTTGGTGAGATTCATAAGAATGATTTGGTGATCAAGGAAGTATCCTACGTTGAAGGGCTCAAGTTCAATCTCCTTAGCACGAGCCAATTCTGTGACAAGGGCTACAAAGTTATCTTCACCAAAAGCAAGTGCCAGATCATACAAGAGGAATCTCTCGAAGTCGTCCTGGAAGCAGCAAGGAAAGGAAACATGTACATAGTGGATTGGAGATCTGCCAAACCATCCCTATGTATGCTAGCAAGGAGCAAAGAGGACTTATGCTGGGATTGGCACAGTAAGCTTAGCCACCTAAACTTCAAAACCATCAACAAGCTTACTAAGAGGAATCTTGTGGAAGGACTGCCCAAAGTCACGTTTCGGAAGGACAAGATTTGTGAGGCATGTCAACGTTGCAAACAGATCAAATCCTCTTTCAAAACCAAAGCCGAGACATCGTCTACCAGACCACTAAGTCTTCTTCATATGGACTTATTTGGCCCTGTGGATCCACCCAGCATGAGAGGAAGGAAGTACACTCTTGTGGTAGTAGATGACTACACAAGATTCACCTGGACCGTATTCTTAACCAAGAAAAGCGAGACAAAAGTTGCCCTATCAAATCTTTTGAAGCAAGTTCAAGTTGAGAAGGATGTCTCGATACTCAAGATTCGGTCAGATCAAGGTGGAGAGTTCGTTAACCAAGTGATCAAGAGCTATTGCAGCGAGAACGGGATTCATCATCAGTTGTCAGCTGCTCGAACACCTCAACAGAACGGCGTTGCTGAAAGGAGGAACAGAACTCAAAAGGAAGCTGCAAGGACCATGCTCTCACAAGCCAACATATCACAAGGATTTTGGGCAGAAGCAGTAAACACAGCGTGCTATACCCAAAATCGGTCCTTGATCGTGAAAGGAGTCGGAAAGACTCCATATGAGTTGTGGAATGGAAGGAAACCTAATGTAAGCTACTTTCATACATTCGGATGCAAATGCTATGTCCACAACAATGGAAAGACTCAGTTAAGAGCCTTTGACGAAAAGGCAGACGATGGAGTATTTCTGGGATACTCATCGACAAGTAAAGCCTTCAGAGTCTTCAACAAGCGGAGATTGGTGGTTGAGGAATCTATACATGTCTCTTTTGATGACAAAGCATCAGCTAATCAACCATCAAAGTCAATAGAAGCAGCTGAAAGTTCTGAGGAAGCTCAGCTGGAAACGATCGAGAAATCAGACTTACCTTTCGATGGGAAACAACCGATAGTTCAAGACGTAGCAGAACTCCAGTCAGAATCAGACGATGAAGAGACTACAAAGAAAAATGCTCCTAACTCAGTTAATCCAATCCAGATCATGGATGATCAACCCACATCCCAACCAACACTTGAGGAGTTAACTGAGGAGCCACAACCTGATCTAAGATGGCTGAGAAGTCATCCCGCTGATCAAGTGATTGGAGATATACATGACAAAGTTCGAACCAGATCAACATACAGAGAAAGCATGCTTGCTTGCTTTCTATCGCAAATAGAGCTTAAGGTGATTGATGAGGCTCTAAGCGATCCTGATTGGGTACAAGCCATGCAAGAGGAACTTCATCAGTTTGAGAGGAATGACGTTTGGGAACTGGTTCCGAGACCTCATCATCAGAATGTCATTGGTACAAAATGGGTTTTCAGAAACAAGATGAATGAGGATGGAGTTATTGTTAGGAACAAGGCCAGACTTGTTGCTAAAGGATATTGCCAGGAGGAAGGAATAGATTTTGATGAAACCTTTGCTCCGGTAGCACGTCTCGAAGCCATTCACATCTTTCTCGCTTATGCCGCCTTCAAAGACTTCAAAGTGTATCAAATGGATGTCAAGAGCGCTTTTCTGAACGGACTTCTTGAAGAAGAGGTGTACGTTGAACAACCTCCGGGTTTCTTGAAGGACGTGGGAGCTGACAAAGTATACAAGTTGAAGAAGGCACTTTACGGCTTGAAACAAGCTCCGAGAGCTTGGTATGACACTTTATCCTGTTTTCTACTTCAGTGTGGGTTCACCAAAGGCCTAGTGGACAAAACATTGTTTAGAATTAAGGATGTAGATCATATCTTATTGGTGCAAATCTATGTGGATGATATCATCTTTGGAAGCACCAATCCAGACTTGTGCGAGAAGTTCTCCAGTTTGATGAAAGGGAAGTTCGAGATGAGCATGATGGGAGAACTAAACTACTTCCTTGGATTACAAGTGAGACAGCTTAAGGAAGGTATCTTCATCAATCAGGAGAAATACACCAAGGATCTGCTCAGAAAATACAATATAGAAGGGAAATCTTCAGTCAAAGTACCTATGGGAACCTCTCTACGCATCGATGTTGACAGTGAAGGCCGAGAGGTTGATCAAACTACGTATCGACGTATCATCGGATCTCTTCTTTATTTAACTGCTAGTAGACCAGATATATCCTTTGCAGTAGGTGTATGTGCTAGATTTCAGGCAAGTCCTAAGGAGAGTCACTTAAATGCATCTAAAAAGATTCTTAGATATCTCAAGGGTACGCAAAGTGTTGGACTTTGGTATTCGAGAGGTGGATCTTTCGAACTTATGGGATATTCAGATGCGGACTTTGCCGGTTTTAAAATTGATCGTAAGAGCACATCTGGGACATGTCAGTTTCTAGGTGGAAGACTTGTCTCATGGTTTAGCAAGAAACAGCATTCGATAGCTACAAGTACCGCTGAGGCAGAATATGTAGCAGCTGGAAGTTGTTGTGCTCAGATTTTATGGATGAAGCAACAATTACTGGATTATGGTGTTCAATGTAAAGAGGTTAAGATTATGTGTGACAACACTAGTGCCATAGCTATTACTCAGAATCCGGTGTTACATTCAAGGACAAAGCACATTAACATAAAATATCACTTCATCCGAGACCATGTTGAGAAAAAGGATATAACTTTGGAATATGTTGCAACGGAGGAGCAACTAGCAGATATTTTCACAAAGGCGTTATGTGAAAATAGATTCTCTCAACTAAGGTTAGAATTGGGAATGATAGAATTGGGTTGAACGGTCAAATCTTATCTCCTTGTATTTAGTGCCATGAACTGTTTCGCATGTGAGGAGCGGTTTCATCAACTTTATGGCAGCTTTGGAGTTACACAGCATTGAATGGTTATTCATTTAGTATCCCGTGACTCAACAGTGCTAAGTTTTTGGGCTATAAATAGAGGGGTTTTCTCAGCAATTCATGTCATCGACTTCTTCATGGAGAAGAAGAAAGGAAAAGACGATGTACCATTCTGGTATAGAGGAAGGAAATCGGCAGCCAAGTCCAAAGACTTTCAAGGAGAAAACTATCCAGAATGAACTAAGGGTGAACAGATTGCGGAGTTTCCTGATAATCCAAGCAAGCATTCTGTTCGCATCCAAGGTGAATGGATCCCCAAATGCGAGGAGATCCACAACGGTGGGATACTGGAATCAGGAGAAGAGTCTCGTATAAGTGGGACTCTTACAGCTGCACATTCCGGAAAAGGATCTCCCTCAACCAAATGGAGAACCAAGGAAAAGGTAGAAGGAGCCTGTGAGGAGTGCAGCAGCGGAGAGGTCGAGAAGAACAAGAAAAATTAAGCCACCTCTAGTTCTATAACTAGAATAAATAGGACTTTAGATGGCTAGTTCCTGCTCTGACGTTAGATTCCTATATGGCTATCCAAGGCCAAACAAAAGTTTCTAGGGAATCTAATAGTATATTGATTCGTATGTAATGTATCTGGAAATCACTAAATGAACTCAAGGAAATGTTCCTAGTGATATCTTTTGGATGAATCAATCTAGTTCTTTTTGCAATCTGTGTTCGAAAGGTAGTTCGAGAGATACTCATTCAGTTTGGCTATATACGATATGTCTCGAAGAAGGGGAGTTCGAGAGATCACTTCGAAAGATAACAAACTGATTCTATATGTATCTCAAAGACGGAGGAATAAGGAGGGTTAGGGATCAATCACTCAGGGGGAAGATCATTAACCACTTGAATATGTTGCCATAGGTTCAACCAAGTCAAGACGGAGGAATAAGAAGGTTTAGGGATTAATAACTCAGGGGAAAGATCCTTAAACTAGTACAGCCAAGTGTTCACCTTCGAAAGGTGAAACTGATGTATTCAACGGATATATGTGGAACGGCTAATTTGGAAATTAATGTTAGCCACGTGGTCTTCGGTTACTGACGGTTTTCCAAGTTTTAAGGGCGCTATCGTGTTTAGTGGGAGCATGCTTATAAAGTTATCTTATTTTATAACNGTATCTTCATCAACCAGGAGAAATACACCAAGGATCTGCTCAAGAAATACAATATAGAAGGGAAATCTTCAGTCAAAGTACCTATGGGAACCTCTCTACGCATCGATGTTGACAGTGAAGGCCGAGAGGTTGATCAAACTACGTATCGACGTATCATCGGATCTCTTCTTTATTTAACTGCTAGTAGACCAGATATATCCTTTGCAGTAGGTGTATGTGCTAGATTTCAGGCAAGTCCTAAGGAGAGTCACTTAAATGCATCTAAAAAGATTCTTAGATATCTCAAGGGTACGCAAAGTGTTGGACTTTGGTATTCGAGAGGTGGATCTTTCGAACTTATGGGATATTCAGATGCGGACTTTGCCGGTTTTAAAATTGATCGTAAGAGCACATCTGGGACATGTCAGTTTCTAGGTGGAAGACTTGTCTCATGGTTTAGCAAGAAACAGCATTCGATAGCTACAAGTACCGCTGAGGCAGAATATGTAGCAGCTGGAAGTTGTTGTGCTCAGATTTTATGGATGAAGCAACAATTACTGGATTATGGTGTTCAATGTAAAGAGGTTAAGATTATGTGTGACAACACTAGTGCCATAGCTATTACTCAGAATCCGGTGTTACATTCAAGGACAAAGCACATTAACATAAAATATCACTTCATCCGAGACCATGTTGAGAAAAAGGATATAACTTTGGAATATGTTGCAACGGAGGAGCAACTAGCAGATATTTTCACAAAGGCGTTATGTGAAAATAGATTCTCTCAACTAAGGTTAGAATTGGGAATGATAGAATTGGGTTGAACGGTCAAATCTTATCTCCTTGTATTTAGTGCCATGAACTGTTTCGCATGTGAGGAGCGGTTTCATCAACTTTATGGCAGCTTTGGAGTTACACAGCATTGAATGGTTATTCATTTAGTATCCCGTGACTCAACAGTGCTAAGTTTTTGGGCTATAAATAGAGGGGTTTTCTCAGCAATTCATGTCATCGACTTCTTCATGGAGAAGAAGAAAGGAAAAGACGATGTACCATTCTGGTATAGAGGAAGGAAATCGGCAGCCAAGTCCAAAGACTTTCAAGGAGAAAACTATCCAGAATGAACTAAGGGTGAACAGATTGCGGAGTTTCCTGATAATCCAAGCAAGCATTCTGTTCGCATCCAAGGTGAATGGATCCCCAAATGCGAGGAGATCCACAACGGTGGGATACTGGAATCAGGAGAAGAGTCTCGTATAAGTGGGACTCTTACAGCTGCACATTCCGGAAAAGGATCTCCCTCAACCAAATGGAGAACCAAGGAAAAGGTAGAAGGAGCCTGTGAGGAGTGCAGCAGCGGAGAGGTCGAGAAGAACAAGAAAAATTAAGCCACCTCTAGTTCTATAACTAGAATAAATAGGACTTTAGATGGCTAGTTCCTGCTCTGACGTTAGATTCCTATATGGCTATCCAAGGCCAAACAAAAGTTTCTAGGGAATCTAATAGTATATTGATTCGTATGTAATGTATCTGGAAATCACTAAATGAACTCAAGGAAATGTTCCTAGTGATATCTTTTGGATGAATCAATCTAGTTCTTTTTGCAATCTGTGTTCGAAAGGTAGTTCGAGAGATACTCATTCAGTTTGGCTATATACGATATGTCTCGAAGAAGGGGAGTTCGAGAGATCACTTCGAAAGATAACAAACTGATTCTATATGTATCTCAAAGACGGAGGAATAAGGAGGGTTAGGGATCAATCACTCAGGGGGAAGATCATTAACCACTTGAATATGTTGCCATAGGTTCAACCAAGTCAAGACGGAGGAATAAGAAGGTTTAGGGATTAATAACTCAGGGGAAAGATCCTTAAACTAGTACAGCCAAGTGTTCACCTTCGAAAGGTGAAACTGATGTATTCAACGGATATATGTGGAACGGCTAATTTGGAAATTAATGTTAGCCACGTGGTCTTCGGTTACTGACGGTTTTCCAAGTTTTAAGGGCGCTATCGTGTTTAGTGGGAGCATGCTTATAAAGTTATCTTATTTTATAACCCCACTTTCTCGCCCTAAACCGTCACACTCTTTCCCAAAAATACCATCACCATATCATATGCACATAACCATTATAGAAGGGTCTTTCTGACCTTTCAATTCGTTTAAATCAACCGGGNTCAATTCGTTTAAATCAACCGGGATCCTAATTCGGGTTACACTCTCAACCCTACCCATATATCCGACCCAAATCCACAAGATATAAAAGTCAAACCCATCTTCTTTACCCGGATTCAAGCTCAAAACCGAATAGCCAAAATCCCCAAATTCCAAACACTGTACACATTCCCTCCAAAACATCAAGCTTTTAACGATGGCGTCCGAATCATCAACATCAACCTCATCTTCCGATGCTTACCAGAGAGAGTTGGCCCACATTCGAACTCTCATCAAGCAGGTCAAGGCGGGGAGCATCCTTGACAGAGAAGGTTTCGTCAACCACTCGACGAACCCGAAGCTAGCGGAGAAAGTCCTGAAGAAGTTCGAGAAGGCCGGGCTCATGAAATATATGACTCATGATTATCAAACGATCCACGACCTCGACTTCACCGAATGGTTTGTGAATGCTAAGGTCACAAAGGGCAAGATTGAGAGCCGATTCAATGAGATTGACATCACGACCTCCGTGGGTGACCTAAGGGCTGCATTCGACTTTACTGCATCAGAGGAGGCAGTCAAGCACCTCTCGGATTACAGCCTAGACAAGCAAGCCTTCTGGAACAAAATTCGATTGGAAACTGCTCCGTCCAGTGCAACCTCTACTCTCCGCAAGTTCCATTTGAAGGAGAGGTTTGCAATTGCAGCTGACCTCATCATGAAGTTCATCCTCAGTAAGGTGTCCGGAACCGATGAGATAAATCTAGACATCCTCAAAATCCTCCATGCCATCTGGAACAACGTTCAAATGGACTGGGCGCACATCATCTTCAACTTCCTAAAACTACAAGTGCAAGGATCAGTTTCAAACACCAACCAGTCGATCAGTAAAAAGGTTGGTTTCGGCTTTGTTGTGCAGTATTTACTAAGTTTAAAGGGTTTGAAGTTGAGGGAAGGGAGAGAGATTCATCGAAATACCTATATGGGTAGGACGAAATCTCAGGCTCCAAAGTCTAAGGGTGTGAAGATTGCACCCTCTCCCTCAAAGCCTAAGGGAAAAGGCAAAAGGAAAGCCCAATCTGAGGAAGAGGATTCTGATGATACACCACTGGGTGTACTGATTAAGAGGGTTGTTTTGCCAAAAAGGGCTAAGAAAGCCAATTCAAATGCTGTCACCAAGACTTGAGAGGTGACACCCTCTGTGATTCCAGTACCGTTTGAGGACAGGGCACAAGCCTAGGGGGAACCTCAGGCTACAAAGGCCGCTGAGGTTGAGAGAGTCCCCCCTACCAGGTCCATCTCGGGTGAAATTGTTGTTGATCTGAATATTGATGGTGCTGGTGATGCTGATGAATCTGTGGATATGTCTCGAGAGGAGACTCGAGAGTTTGAAGGCACTGGGATCAGTGATCCAGTGCAGAGAGATGTTGAGGAACCACGAGAGGTGGTTCAAGAGATAGCAGTTCCAGCAGTTGAAGTCCAAGACAACACAGTGGTAACTGCTGCTCATGATCAGGGCACTGTGGTCAGGGACCCAGTGCAAAGTGCTCATAATGTGAAGTTGACACCCACTGAATCTGCTCAAGTCGAAGGATCTATTGCCAGAGTGATAGCGGATGTGGAGACAGGTGATGATCTCTCTAGTCAGGGCCGAGAGATCAGTGAATAGACTGTGCAAGATGCACATATTATGGAGGATCAATCTGCTGAACAGATTGAGACGGAAAGAGAAGTAGCTGCTCAGTTGAATTCTTGTGCTGAAATAGATTTACACTTGGATGATCTCTCCAGAGTGCTTCGATGGATCAACTGGAGAACAGGTCCCTATAACCAACTGGTAGCTCAGGCAGTAGTTATGGAGGCTGAGGAAATCTTTGCTTTGAACTGGCTAAATCATACCGAGATCCCAGCCAATGAACTTCAAGACCTAGCCCATGAAATGTATGTGTCCAAGAGGAATCTTGGACGATCTGACAATGGCAAGGGCATAGCTGCTGATGACCAAGAGAACGAGCCTGAAGTGGATCCTGAAGTAGAGGCAAAGTACCAAGAAGACATCAGGCTCGCCACTACTCTATCCTTGGGACAGAATGTAGAGGATACGAGAGGTCCAGGGGAAACCTCAGGGGTTGCAAGAGATGATCCTGAAAATCCAATTGCAACGGCAGCAATCCCTTTGTCCCAAGTAAGTGACTCTGCTCTGGACGAACAGGTAGCAGCTTCGAGAGGTGAATCCGAGACCTCTGAAGCACTTGAGGCAGAACCCAACTCATTCCTACTTCTGCCAGCTCCTGACTCCACACCCTCGGTTGACACCGACGAAGCACAGACAGTTCGAGAGGGTGAAATTCCGTTGCTCACACTGCCAGGCTTTCCAATTTACATGGAGCTGCCGTCACCATTCCTGCTACCAGATGACACCGCATCAACCTTTGTAGCCAGGATGGTTGATAGACAAAGGTGGAGTGCACCAACTGCTCCTGAAACCATCGTGATTCCTGATTCACCTGAGCAGACTGAAGTGCAGCCGGATGAGCAACGAGAGCAGACAGTTTCAGGTCCTGCTGGTTCGAGAGGTACTGAGGGGGAAGATGTTCCCATCAATGGTGGAAACCGGGAAGCACCTATCGATGCACAACCTCCTCCCTCAAATCCGATCCCTCCGGCAGATGATCAAGTTCCCAGCTCTGGTTCGAGAGGTACCACTGAGGAGGATCTTCAATTGGATGGAAACCAGGAAGCATCCAATACAGAAGTTCCTTCCTTAGCTGATCCAATCCCACCAGTTGCTGAAGCTGAGGTTCCAGGTTCGAGAGGTGATGAGCGCGAAGTGATCCATCCCTTAGGTGGAAACCGGGAAGCGCCTGATATGGAGCTACCTTTAAGCTCTGATCCCAGTGTCCCTGCTGATCCTCAGACACACAATCGAGAGGAGGACTCACAGTTGCAAATCATGGGTGGAATTCTGGAAGCACCCAAGTCCCCTCCGACTAAAAGTACTATTCCTTCTTCTCCTCCTTCTGACTATGATCGACAGGCCGAAGAAGCTTTCATTGGCGAGATGCGCCAATTCATGGCCGATCAATCTCAGAAGATGGCTCAAATTAAGCGCATACTCACTGTTGTTCGCAACGCATCAATGCCTGCTGCTAGTACAAGTGAATCCCAAGCCAGTCATGCAGAACTTCTCGAACAAGCAGTATGGGCTGAAGATGCAGCAAGACGAGCCGCAAATGAGGCTGCGGAAGCTCGAGCAGAAGCTGCAGGAGCAAAAGCTGAAGGAGCAAAAGCTGAAGTTGCAGAACTAAGAGCTGAACTTCGAGCTTTCCAGAACTCTAGTGAACTTCGACAGGATGTAATCAAAGCCCTACTCGATAACCTGTCGAACCAAGTACCTGCCCAGCTTCAAACGCTTTTTGAAGGTATGTCCACTCTCCTTTCCCGTATGGATGATGCCAACAAGGGGGAAAATCAAGGGAATCAAGGATCAAGAGGGACATCAGCCAGCAAGAAAAGGGCAGCAAGTGAACCCTTAACCACTAGACCTCCTCCAAAAGTTCCAAAAATAATGAGCAAGGCAATGGAGGAAGCCAAGAGGCAGGAGTTTCTAAGGGTCCAGCGTACAATGGAAATGGAGAAGAGGAGAGAAGAAGACCGAGAAAGAAAAAGGAAGAGGCTAGAACAACAAACTGCAAAAGAGAAGAAGGACGAGCAGTTTATGAAAAACTATAAATCAGGGTTCAAAGAAGACACAACAGAATATCTCAATGGAATCATAGTAAGTCTTCTTGCCAAAACTGACCTATCTTCTCACAGCGGTCTCACTCCTCAAGAATGCATTGAATGGTGGAGAGATGGGGTAATCGAAGGTGATTTCATAGGTGAAGCCTTCATCAACTACCTTCATCTTGATGTATCGGATGAGTACCTAAATCTGGTAAACTCTAAAGACCCCATCAAAACACGAGCAGCTATCAACGAGAAGAGGAAAGCAGACAAGCAGTAAGCTCTCGTCGTCTACATGCATTCTCGATTATGTTGTTCTTTGCTTTCTTTTAACTTTTCTTCTATGTTCTTTTTCAAGTAAAACATTCCCTTAATCTTAATATATATATCTTTTGCTGGGGGTTGCGTGAGTTTTTACTTCATGCTTTAGCAGATTAGTTTCCTTGTCAAACTTACCGTATGCGCTGAAAACAAAATCAAAGTTAATCTTTTCTTGAAAATCAGCCATATAAGGAAGTATAGTGTTGGCATCACCAAAAAGGGGGAAATTGTTAGGAACATACTGTAATAGGTTTTGATGATACCAAATGTAATGTTCAATACCCTAAGTCTCGATAGATAGGAAATATATGTAAGTTCGACAAGTAAACTAAGAGCGAAAATACAACCGGGTAATTGAGCTCAACTCGGAAATTATTTAAGCTTAAGGTGAACTTGTTTGAACATCTTAGAAGTTTCGTGTTGTAAGCTTATAGATAGATCAGAAGAAGGCACGAGACATCACTAGAGGAATAAGGGTCTGCGAGACATCAACTAAGTCTCGAGACAAAAGCAGAGTTCGAGAGATGGAATCTCTCGAAACATCAATCCAGTTCGAGACATGAGATCGAGACATCAAGTAGTCGAGACATCAATTTTTGGTCTCGATAGACTAGTACTTCTCCAATGAATTGAACGGCTGTTAACACGCATAGATAAAGTAATCTAAGTTTGGAGAAAAAGAATATCATGGAGATAAAATATTAAGGAGGTGCTGACAGAGTATTATGGGAAAATAGAACAGCCGGAAGTGGATGCCACGTCAGAACTCCACAACCAACGGATAGAAGATGCACCAATTAGAGGTCGGTCTTATTCCCTAAAACGAGGATCAATGGGAATATAAAAAGAGTAACTTTTACCAAAAGAAGTAAGTGAAGTATAGACTCAAGATAGTGGAATATGGGATATTCATTACAAGACAAAAGGTTCAAGTTACAAGACCACCACTCCATGAAACATGCTAAATATATGCAAGTCCCATGATCGGCATGGGAGACAGATTTCAAACAGAATAATTTTCCCTCCAACGGAATTATTTCTCAACTCTCATATATAAGGACGTGAAGACACAAATTCAGAGATGTTCGAAAAAATTCAAGCTATCATAAGAGGTGTCTAGTTCAAACGTTCAAAAGTGCAAGTGCTTAATCTGGAATATCATACTTGATATTCATAACAGTGAGAAAACACATCTTAGTGTTTTGAGAGAGTTACACAGCTTAAACTACTACACATCTAGAAGGTGACCGAAGCTGCACTACAAGGAAGATTATCCAACGAAAGCTTTTGGTCAGATTGGAGATTGTTACACTCAACCTGTGACAACCGGAACAACCTTGCTTTGGAGAAGGCAAGAAGAGGCGGAGTAACCTGGGAGCTGTCTTGTGAAGATCCTGAGGCTTGAGGCGGGCTTGGTGATCAAAGCTCAAGTGCTCGAGAGGTGGAGTAACAAGAAGCGGGGCGAAAAACCTGAGGCATGAGGTGGGCTTCGTGATCAAAGCTCAAGCGCTCGATATTGTACTAAAAAGGGAAGTTTTAGTGCAATCCTTCTAGGGAGTTTCTAGAAGAAGAGTGGACGTAGGCGGGTTGGCCGAACCACTTAAAAATCTCTCTCGCATTTACTTTCTGTTTTTACCTCTCGCTAACTATCTCTCGAACTGCACTGCATATAACCACACCTCTCGAACTAACTCAAACTCGTGCAAATTAAAAGGGGATAACTTTTCCGCTGCGCATAAAACTTTGTCTTCATCTTGTGAGGTATCGGACCTATACATCCTAAGTCCAATACACACGAGAGGTCGAAAAAGATTTGCAAAAATCGTATACAAGTCTATTCACCCCCCCCCCCNTTTGCTGGGGGTTGCGTGAGTTTTTACTTCATGCTTTAGCAGATTAGTTTCCTTGTCAAACTTACCGTATGCGCTGAAAACAAAATCAAAGTTAATCTTTTCTTGAAAATCAGCCATATAAGGAAGTATAGTGTTGGCATCACCAAAAAGGGGGAAATTGTTAGGAACATACTGTAATAGGTTTTGATGATACCAAATGTAATGTTCAATACCCTAAGTCTCGATAGATAGGAAATATATGTAAGTTCGACAAGTAAACTAAGAGCGAAAATACAACCGGGTAATTGAGCTCAACTCGGAAATTATTTAAGCTTAAGGTGAACTTGTTTGAACATCTTAGAAGTTTCGTGTTGTAAGCTTATAGATAGATCAGAAGAAGGCACGAGACATCACTAGAGGAATAAGGGTCTGCGAGACATCAACTAAGTCTCGAGACAAAAGCAGAGTTCGAGAGATGGAATCTCTCGAAACATCAATCCAGTTCGAGACATGAGATCGAGACATCAAGTAGTCGAGACATCAATTTTTGGTCTCGATAGACTAGTACTTCTCCAATGAATTGAACGGCTGTTAACACGCATAGATAAAGTAATCTAAGTTTGGAGAAAAAGAATATCATGGAGATAAAATATTAAGGAGGTGCTGACAGAGTATTATGGGAAAATAGAACAGCCGGAAGTGGATGCCACGTCAGAACTCCACAACCAACGGATAGAAGATGCACCAATTAGAGGTCGGTCTTATTCCCTAAAACGAGGATCAATGGGAATATAAAAAGAGTAACTTTTACCAAAAGAAGTAAGTGAAGTATAGACTCAAGATAGTGGAATATGGGATATTCATTACAAGACAAAAGGTTCAAGTTACAAGACCACCACTCCATGAAACATGCTAAATATATGCAAGTCCCATGATCGGCATGGGAGACAGATTTCAAACAGAATAATTTTCCCTCCAACGGAATTATTTCTCAACTCTCATATATAAGGACGTGAAGACACAAATTCAGAGATGTTCGAAAAAATTCAAGCTATCATAAGAGGTGTCTAGTTCAAACGTTCAAAAGTGCAAGTGCTTAATCTGGAATATCATACTTGATATTCATAACAGTGAGAAAACACATCTTAGTGTTTTGAGAGAGTTACACAGCTTAAACTACTACACATCTAGAAGGTGACCGAAGCTGCACTACAAGGAAGATTATCCAACGAAAGCTTTTGGTCAGATTGGAGATTGTTACACTCAACCTGTGACAACCGGAACAACCTTGCTTTGGAGAAGGCAAGAAGAGGCGGAGTAACCTGGGAGCTGTCTTGTGAAGATCCTGAGGCTTGAGGCGGGCTTGGTGATCAAAGCTCAAGTGCTCGAGAGGTGGAGTAACAAGAAGCGGGGCGAAAAACCTGAGGCATGAGGTGGGCTTCGTGATCAAAGCTCAAGCGCTCGATATTGTACTAAAAAGGGAAGTTTTAGTGCAATCCTTCTAGGGAGTTTCTAGAAGAAGAGTGGACGTAGGCGGGTTGGCCGAACCACTTAAAAATCTCTCTCGCATTTACTTTCTGTTTTTACCTCTCGCTAACTATCTCTCGAACTGCACTGCATATAACCACACCTCTCGAACTAACTCAAACTCGTGCAAATTAAAAGGGGATAACTTTTCCGCTGCGCATAAAACTTTGTCTTCATCTTGTGAGGTATCGGACCTATACATCCTAAGTCCAATACACACGAGAGGTCGAAAAAGATTTGCAAAAATCGTATACAAGTCTATTCCCCCCCCCCCCCTCTAGACTTGTACCCCATCCCCTTGGGACCAACAGTAACCTTGTACTCTAGCAGCAGTACAAGACAACAAATTGTGAAGCATTCTAAGCTAATTTTAGCACTCATTGTAGCTAAGAAACATAACTAGTTGTTGATGAAGAATCAAAATGCATGTCTAATTGGTTTTTCACTAGTGCCTGAAGCACATAATGTTGCCCAATCGAGCAACTTTATAAGGGGTTGAGGTCGAGGTTATAACTGGTATGGTATGAGTTTCGAGCTCAAAAATAAGAAGCAAAGTGATCAAGGTAATCAATGACGACCATACTTATTGGGGCAAAATTCTAGCTAGAAGTTTGCTATCAATGTGGCTGTGAAGGGCTTTGGTCCTTACGTGCCGCACACCAAAGCATTTTGTCATCGAAGAATGAGTCTCAGCTCATATTGTTGGTTCTAGTTTGCTTGAAGCAAATACTGTAATAAATGATGATAACGAAATGATGAGGTATTGATGAAAAAATGATTGATGTCATTATAATGTTTGAGTAATGCATGAAAATATATTCATGTATGAGGAGTTAGCGTATGCCTGAAGCATCTAAGAAGTTAGCTCATGCTTGAAGTATTTGAGAAGTTAGCTTATGCCTGAAGCATACGTGACCGCAATATTTGAAAAGTTATTGCATGGCCGAGAAGTATATATATACTTACGAGTGCAAAGAAATTTAAATTTACTGATTTTCTTTGCTGATTTTACTACTCGGTTTAACTATTTGAAATTTACTGTTCAGAAGTGTACTTCTCTAAGCTTACCTCTCTAAACTTACCTTTCTAATCTTACTTCTCGTTTTACTTCCCAGAGTTACTTCCCTTAGTTTGGATGCTTATTTATGAAAAGTTTTCTCATGCATGAAATCGTGACCCTCGTATGCAATTAGCTGGTTGCTAATTCAAGGTTGAAATTGTTCCAAAAATCCTATATCAATCCTGGAAGGATTGCTATTATCAAGAAATTATGATAATCCTTCTTTGACTAATTTTAAGATGCCAAGATATCGAATCTCCCTATGAATATGATTGATTTAAATGTTATTAGCTTGAAATATAGAAGCAAATGATATCATATCAGTTTGTCCGAAGCAAACGAATGAATGAATTATATCATATCAATTTGCCTGAAGCAAATGAGGGAGTGAATTATATCATGTGAATTTGCACGAAGCAAATTAACCAGTGAGTGAAACTAATGGATAGTTGAGGATAGAGATCTAGAAGATCTATTTTATTTGACAAGCTTCCCAGTTTTCCTATGATTATTGTGTACCCTTATAATATCATTTGATATGTATGCTTTCATATTTGATCATAGATGATAGCGTATATGTTTTGGGTACTTCATATGTTGCGGTACATTTTTTTTAAAAGGCTTTAAATACCCAAATGATATTATAATATGGGATGAGCTAGTGGGTTGCCTTGGGCAAATATTTTTTTTTGGTGAGTCAGATTCCTTCAAGTGCATATTATATAAAGCATATTTTGTAGAAGAAAATTCTTAAACTATGTATTTTCTTGTTGGGGACATCAGTTTTATATGCTATCAGAATCTAACCCACTTCATATCATAATTATTCCCCCTAGCTCCTAATACGTGGTATAAGATCAAACATTTCCCTGTCTGCGTTTTGTTCATAGTGTGCAGCTTATTTTACTATATTACCGCCATTGCGTACCTCCAAGGGCTATCAAAACCTCCGTCTGTTGTTTAAATACTTGAACCCATGATATGGGATCAATATATAATTAGGTACGCTAACTGCACACTTGATGAAGATCGTTTCACGGCATTAGGGGGAGATAAAAGCCCAAATTTTATAGAATGCCGAGAAATTTCATGGAATGATTGATGAAAAAGATCTTCAGTATTTAAACCCACGTATTAGGTAGACTGAACTAGAAGTTTAGAAGAGGTAAACTGAACTAGAAGTTCAGAAGATATCTAATATGTCAATATATATACTGATAAGAAGAGTGACTAGGTCTCACATATCTTCCCCAACTTGGACCGTATATTTATTTACCAATGCTCCTTGACCCGAGAAGCGTGGAGACATATTGGTATAAAAGATAAGAATCCGCGAAAAGCTAAATCTAGTAAAAAATTTCGTCACTCTTGAAATCTCTTAAAGAAGTATGTCTTGAAGACATTTGTCTAGAAGGCGAAAACCCCCAATAAATTTACAGGTGCACCCAAAATAATAATATTGGGGATGCGGAACAACCAAATAAAAATATCTCTGGGAAATGGCTAGAGTCTGGTTGATTTAGAAATTGCCATGAATTTTATATATATGGGAGATTTTATGAAAAATATTATAGTTGTCGACAACACAATTGCCTTATAAATTGCTCTCAATATATAAGAATCTGGATCCAGAGCTAGGCACCAGTAGTGCCCTGATTTTTTTTAATGTTTAAAGGAGCAATTAAGGCATGTACAGCTCAGCTCGCTAAAACTGTATTCTCTTTATAATATGTACACCATTTAATGTTAACCCAGCAGGTTACAAATGTGTGTTTGTACAAAAGAGAAATACAAATAATTTGGTGGTATGATATAAAGCGAGACTGGCAGCTTAAGGGTTTACGCAGAGACCCTGAATTGATTTTAATCAAATGTACTCTCCCACAACATATGGCATTACATTCCGCTAATTAACATCATTGGCAGTGAATTGTAAATTTAGATATGCAGTTGATGAATGTCATGACCGCAAACTTATGGGTCATCATATGCTAATATTTATCTGTAAATCCCTGATGGATTCAACACTTTTGAAATGAGGAAAGTGAAAATCACAACATGTATCATTAAATTACTAAAGTCTTTTTATGACTTGAATATTATTGACTAAGTGTTTTCCTCCCGAAGAAGGAATATGCAAATAATATGTACCATTATGTGTTCGTTAAAGAATTGCTAATGGAGTTATTTATTTTATCTTCTCAGTCGATATTGATGGTTTATATGTTATTGAAGCACATAAAGAGCTTGGTGATATTAGCTCATGCTGAAAGACGGAGTTTTGAAATGAAAGACTTGGGAAACCCAAGTATTGCCTCAACCTGAAGATTGAGATTCTCTTTGAAAGAGTTTTATATACCAGTTAGCCTACTTGAAAAATGTCTTGAAGATGTTTTATATGAATAAGTATCATTTACTTATCACACTAACGGTAATCCAATAATCTCTTGAAGTAGATAAGGGACTATTTAGACTCGAAGATGATAATAAGGATATTTTGGGACTGGAAGTCCATTATCGTTGTTATTGGAGCACTATTATGGAACTAGAAGTTCCATAGTCGCATCAGGCCTGATATTGAATTTGCAATGAAATTGCTAGCAACGTTTAGTGCTTCCTCTACAATGAAATATTGAAATGATGTTTAACATATCCTCTAGCATCTTCAAGGTATAAAGATTATGATATTTATGTGAGAAACCAATACGTGGTTTTTGCGGGCTACTTGGGTACTGGCTTTTTTTTTTTTTATCCCCATGATGCCAAGTCCCAAACTGGTTATGCTATATTTTTACCCCCAATGTCCCAGGTGGACAAATAAAGATTGTGTTGCCCAAGCAAGTAATAGGTTTGTTAATGAGAACCTTACAAAAGATATTGCACCTAAGTTTTACTACCCACATGAACTCCAGAAGATTAGTAAAATTCTTGTTGAGAAAGTTCGCCCTCGTGAACAATTTGGCAGATATGTTCACCAAGTTTTCTGCCTGCATCCAATTTTGAGTAATATGTTTATAAAATTGGAATACGTAGGCTTAGAAGATTGTTATCTTCAGGGGGAGCGACAACCTCTAGCTACACTAGAATGGAAAGTCTAGAAGACTTTTGAAATCCTGAAGATTATGCTCTGAAAGCATATGGTTGTACTCTTTTTTCCTTACCTAAGTTTTTCCCACTGGGTTTTCTTAGACTAAGGTTTTTAATGAGGCAACTAATATAGGTGCACTTGAATGGATAGTCCTGAAGACCTTATAAATCTTGAAGATTATGCCCGGAAGGCTTATGGTTGTACTCTTTTTCCCTTAGCTAAGTTTTTCTCCCACTGGGTTTTCTTAGGCTAAGGTTTTTAATGAGGCAACCGGTGCAACACAATGGTTTAACATATTTCATGTACTCTTTTCCTCGTCTAGGTTTTTTCCAAAGGGTTTTTCTAGCGAGGTTTTTAACGATGCATGAATATGATTAAATAATGGCCAAAGGGGAGTGTTATAAATATATTACTAATGGCCATTATTTTGAGACTTTTCATTTGCCACTTTCCAACTCCCTCATTATGTTGAGAAATGAAGAGTTGTACTATTGTATATATATACATGTTGATGGATGGATAAAATGTGGCTTTTGAGCTTTTGTGATCTTATGTTCTTGTTCTTCTTCTTCTCCTTTGCCTTATCTACACTACATTATCATATATATAATCCTAAGCAATTGCCGGACAATCACCACGCGAGAACTGAGCTAATTGAGAAGCCAAATTACAACAAAAGACAGTTTTTCAAAATACATCCAAACACTAGAAATGAAAATATTTTCCGGAAAATGACTCATTTTCCATAAAACATTTTCTAGAAATCATTTTAATGCTGACCCTAAGTTAGTTGCTAGCTTGTGCCTAATATTTTCTTATACATAATCTAGAACAATTGATACACTACACGTCTACACACTCATCGATCTGACCAAAGTTAATCTAATAAGGGTGATTCTCATGTAAATTTGTCTTACTAATTTTTACATTTACATCTTGATTCGACATGTCTTACGGTCTCACACAAATTTTTGTCATCTAATAATCCATACAGAAATTTAACATCAAATTTTCAATATTTTAATTCATCCACCTATAAGAATATTTCAAATACTCCATATTGTATTCATAAGTAACTATGTAATTGCATCATCACATTTAACAAATATGTCTATGGTGAAAATTTTAAAATTTTTTCATATTACAACAATTATAATCAACCCTTTTAAAATGAATAATCTGTTGTTAATTTTTTTTTAAAACATCTGTTATTATTATTTTTAAATTTATTTGAAAAATGATGTGGCAACTAATTCAATCACACATAAACGTACTTAATTTCCAAATTGCAGCAGTATAATGATCAAATTAATTAATCCGAGAAAGAAAAAAATAATAATTATTAACGGTGCATAATCCTAACATAACACATACAAGTGCAAAACTACCTAAGTATGGCAAAAATTTGTGTGAGACCGTTTTACGATGAGACTGGTCGAGTCGGGTCAAGATAAAAATGTAATACTTATATGCACAAATGTCATACTTATATGCTCAAATGTAATACTAATCAGGAATAAAATTTTTGTTAATTATAAGGATAAATGTAATACTTTTAAGGAAAAATACAATACTTTTACATTTCGATTTAAAAGTATTACATTTTTCCTCAAAAGTATTATATTTAACCTTAGTATTATGAAAAATGTAATACTTTTTCTTTTATTAAATAACAAAAATTGTATTCATAATTAGTATTATATTCGAGCATATAAGTATGACATTTGCATGTTGCTTCAAGCCTTCAACCCGACCCGACATGTCTCACGAATAGAGATCCGTGAAGCGGTCTCACACAAGTGTGACCCCCTAAGTACCTATGAATTGAAGCTAATGGATTTTTAAAAAAAAAAAAAAACAAAATTCTTCAAAACAAAACAAAAAAAAAACAAAAAAAAACAAAAAAAACAAAAAAAAAAAAAAAAAAAAAAAAACAAAACAAAACAAAACAAAACAAAAAAAAAACAAAAAAAAACAAAAAAAACAAAAAAACAAAAAAAAAAACAAAAAGTAAATGCATGGAATAGTCAATGATAAACTAATTGAAATCTTGAAGTCAATTCATCAGCTTCTTAAATTAAATCAAATAAAATTACATTAACATTTTTATGTTTTGATATTTAATTATCGAATATTAAAACATTTATTAATTATGTATAATTGTCATAATGTTAAAAAAAAAATAGTACTCATTCTTATGAGTGTTAGCAAACAGAGCGTTATGTAAACTACTTGTGTTCGATAAACATTCGTTTATTAAGGTAAACAACCATAAATGAACAAACTTTAGAGCCCAGTTCATTAACGAATAGAATTTTAACAATTGTAGGCTCGTTTGTTAAAAGTTCGTGAACAAACGAATATATATATAGTCATGATCAGGTGTGACCTGGTCATTAGGTGTGGTCCTACGGCCTATTTTCAGCCACTATATCATATCAACTCATCAAATCAACGTGCAATATATATATGTTACAAAACACACCATTCTACGTACTAAAACGCACCAGAGGACTGATAAAACACACCATTCCACACAATATACCAAATGCGCCTATTCACTTAAAATTCATCAATATACTTAATAAAACACATCATTCTACGTATTAAAATGTACCACAACGTGCCTCATGTCATATTATAAGCATACACTATTTACACATATTAGAAAACGTGTGCTAAAATATGCACCTTTCTACGTACTAAAATGCACCACACTTATTAGAAACACATTTGTTAAAATACACACCATTCGATGTATTAAAATGCACCGGACGACGTATTAAAACACACCATTCCACAACACAGTTACACATCATTCTACGTATGAAAATGCACTAACGGATAGATTAAAACACACCATTCCACAACACAGTTAATGCACCAACATATATAATAAAACACACCACAACATGTATTCAAACGCACCACACTATGTACTAAAATGCACCATTCTAATTCACGTAATATAAATACTAAAATTACCATAATAACCCCACTTAAACATACACGAATTTCAGTAAGATTAATGAAATTGGACGGTGCAGATTAGGCCGCATGACCGTACCGGAGCTCGCCGCCGCATTTGAACCAAAATCTATATATATGTATGTATGTATGTAAGTATGTATGTATGTATGACACCCGCCTTCAATAAACATTTACACTCTCTTGTCTCCCGTCACTGGCAAACTTTTTCTTTCTTCTCCCTCCTTTTTTCCAAAGATCCGCCATGAAAGTAGCTAATGAAGAGCCCAATGAATCCATTACTCTCCTCTTATCAAACACCCAGCTCCTTCAATCCCCTGTGGATTTCATTCATCGTGCCCAAAGTTTTAGTGGGAAATGAGATTTGATTCGAACCAATCTCTCTTCTCTGGGCACCCATCTCTCTGAGCTATCTACCTCTGTCGTCGCCGCCGTCGCAAATAGTGCAATCTCTGCCAAGCTACTTTTTATGGGTGTGTTGTACGTTTTTGTGGTGTATTTATGCATTTTATTGTTGTGCGTTTTTCTAACACTATTGGTGCCTTTGTTAACACTATTGTTGTCTTTCTCAAACGGTGCACCGACCGCACGGGAAGGCGCAACTACATTTGAGTAGAAGTATATATATATATATATATATATATATATATATATATATATATATATATATATATAGATCAGTTCAAGTGCGAAGACTCTCCCAAGTGATAGATGGGATGAGATGTTAGCCGTTGATCTAGATTAACGACTAAAATCAAGAAAATTATTTTTAAAAAAAAAACGTGATTCCTGCCAACATGCATGCAAATGATCAACTATCTCAAATTAAGGCACCTTAAGATGTAAAACTATGCACCTTAACCTATATATATATATATATCACGTACGAACGAATTGTGGTTATGAACATGAGCATGTGTTTGATTATTAAGTGTTCATGAATGTGTTTGTAAACATTTGTGGACATGTTTGCGAATGTTAACGAACAATAATAGACGCTTAACAGAAGAATACGAACATGATTTTTAAAAACTTTAACAAACGAACACAAACACGAACATGAACACTCCTAAAATCTTAACAAATGAATACAAACAACCTCCGTTCATTCATGTTCGGTTTGTGAACCCAACTCATTCTGTCTCATTTTATATGTCATGTTTACTATTTATTGGTTAAACCAATTCTTTTTTCTTTGTTTATGTTTTAGTAATTTTTAATTATTTTTAATTTAATTTGTTGTGTTTAATAGTATTTTTAATATAATTTATAAAATATATTAATTTTATATACTAATAATAAATTTAAAATTATAAAAAAAATAAATTAAAAATAATTTCATTGGAATGTTGTTAATCGAAACTGATAGAGTATTAATTTAGGTGTTATAGTCTGAATCTTAGAGTGTAACTCACGCTCCATTAGTGCGTCCGGTATTGACGCCGCACGAATGAAAAATTTTTATGACTCCGTATTACCCGATTGTCGTAAATTCATTTTACTCCGTGCTGCCGACTCGGCATTCTGACACCCGCCTTCAATAAACATTCACACTCTCTTGTCTCCTTTCACTGCAAACTCTTTCTTTCTTCTCCCTCCTTTTTTCCAAAGATCCGCCATGAAAGTAGCTGAAGAACACCCCAATGGACCCATTACTCCCCTCTTATCCAACACCCAGCTCCTTCAATCCCTTGTGGATTCCATTCCTCGTGCCCAAAGTTTCAGGGGAAAATGGGGGTTGATTCGAACCAAGCTCTCTTCTCTGGACACCCATCTCTCTGAACTATCTCCCTCTGCCGCCGCCGCCTCCGTAAACAGTGGAATCTCCGCTGAGATACTTCGTTCAGTTTCTGTCGCCCTCTCTGACGCGCTTTGCATTTCCATTCGGTGCCAGAGCTCCACCCCTCACGGCGGGAAGCTCAGGACCCAGAATGACATCGACTCCGTGTCCGCAAAACTCGACAACCTTAACAGGGACCTCGAGGTCTTGAACAGGAGCGGCGTTCTCAACGAAAGCGGCGCTGTTTCGTCCAAGAGGGAGACGGTGAGGGCGGAGTCGAGGAGCCTGATTACTAGGCTCCAGATCGGCACCGCCGAGTCCAAGAACTCGGCCCTCGACTCGCTCCTCGGGCTCTTATACGAGGAAGACAAGAATGTGTTGATAGCCGTGGCTCAGGGAATCGTTCCGGTGCTCGTTCGCGTACTGGATTCCACCTCCTCCTGGGAAGTGAAGGAGAAAACCGTCGCCGCCATTGCGAAAATCTCCACCGTCGATTCAAGCAAGCGCGTTTTGATCGCGGAAGGCTCGGGTCTCCTCCACAACCTGCTAAGAATTATAGAATCCGGAAGCGTTGTAGCCAGAGAAAGTTCCTGCATTGCCCTCCAAACACTCAGCCATAGCAAGGAGAACGCGAGGGCAATAGGGTCCAGAGGAGGGATTTCGTCGCTGTTACAAATTTGCGAAACGGGGACTCCCCATTGCCAAGCAATGGCAGCTTCCGTGCTCAAAAACTTAGCCCTTTTCCCAGAGATTAAGGAGCATTTTGTGGAGGGAAACGCGACCACGATCCTCCTAGGCCTGTCGAATTCGGGTACAACGTTGGCCCAAGAGAACGCAATTGCTTGCTTGTCCAATTTAATCTCCGGAGACGATGATAATCTGAAGCTGTTGGTTGCTAAAGAAGGCGGAATTGAAAGCCTAAAGAATTTCTGGGATTCCGCCCCGTCACTTCAGAGTCTGGAATCCCCTATTCAGATGGTGGGAGCGCTATCGTCGTGTCCATTGATCGCCGGCGCTATAGTGGAGAACGGTTTTCTTAGCCGAATCGTTGGCGTATTGAGCTGTGGGGTTTTAGGCGTCAGAATCGCGGCGGCGAGAGCTTTGTACGAGATAACAGCAGCAGGGTACAGTGGTTCCAGAACTCGAAAACAGTTGGGTGAGATGGGGTGCATTCCGCCGCTGGTGGCGATGCTGGAAGCCAAGGCCACGGCGGAGAAAGACGCCGCCGCGAGAGCGCTCTCCAGTTTGTTGATTTGGGCCGGGAATCGCCGGATTTTCAAGAAGGAAGAGAAGGGGATAGTGAGTGTGGTCCAGCTTTTGGATCCCGTAACGCATCGGAATGTAGATAAAAGGCACCCTATATCGATTTTGTCTTCGCTGGCGCACTCCAAAGAATGGCGGAAGCAAATGGCGGCCGCCGGAACGAGCGGGCAGCTGCAGAAGCTAGCTGAGATGAATGTCGACGGGGCCAAGAAGCTCTTGGATTGCTTGGGTAGAAGCAAGCTCTGGGTAGTTTTTAGCAGGCCATAAGGTAGCTAGCTGTTGTTCATGAATGTAAAATAATGGTTTTTTTTTTCTTCATTTCTGAGTGTAGTTTTAACTTTAATTTTCTTATTATGTTCATAGATTGTGGTAGAAGATTTTTTTTTTCTTTTTAATATTTATTTTCACTTTGATTTCATATCCAAACAACAATTTCAGTAATGATTTTAATTTCAATTTACTACCAAACTTAATAGGCAACCAACTTATACTATTACTAAGGTTGCATTTGGTATTTTGGTTCGTGAAAAATACTTGAGGAGAAACATAATCTGGATTTCATGGAAAGGAAATTATCGTTGATTCCATTATTTGGTCCATGAAAAAGAAATTATTGAAAATATTGATTCCTTGGTTGGGGTGAGAAAGGTAAGGAATAACGAGTATAAAAACCAAAACACTCTTATACAATGAATCATGTAATACTTTCTTCCGAACTTCAATGAAAAACAAAATACCATCTGAAAAACATGTGGAAAAAGTTTTCCATGAACTAAACGAGGAAATTTCATTTTCCTCAAATTTAAGCAAAACTTTTTCCATCCAACCAGACATGCTTTAAATATTTGATTCTTATACTTATTCTGATTCTTATTCTACCAAACATCCTCTAATAAATTAAATGCAGTTAATAGGAAGTTAAATTAAATGCAGTTAATAGGAAGTTAACATGCCATTTGGTATGAAGGAATTGTAATTTTTTTGCATAACAATCAAACTTGAAAATTTCATGGGTTTGTTAAGAGGGAATTAAAATTCTATAAAATTGAAACTCCTTCACTTATTAGAATTAAAATTTGATTTCCTACTTTATTTCTCTCCTAAGAAATTACAATTCTTTTATCTCATAATTATTATTTTTTATACCAAATGTCACATAATTAGTGGTGGAAAAAAATCTTTGGAGATGAACATCTTTGGTTTGGTCCCCAATTAACCAGATTAGGATTTTGCATTTTAAAACCAAAAACCCAATGAAGTAAAATAAGTGTTTGTGTATGAGCTCATTCATTGATTTGTTGTACTTTGTTTCTTAGACTATTTATTCATTCATCATATGATTATTCCATTTTCCAGTCATTGAAACATACTTTTTACACGAAAGTTGGTGGGTGTTCCATGCTTCCTTCCATTTCATAGCAATGCTTGTTGGTAAATAATATAAAAAACTTGGATTTGTTGTCTAACTTTCGAGTAAACTGCCCATACCTATTAACCTATTATTCTTACTCATGTTGGACTGATTTGGAATTTGGACCCATACAGGGAAGGAATCATAACTGAAATTCATGTCCCCTAAACTGTTGTTTTTTGCTGCTTCTTAAAAAAAAAATTAAAAAAGAAAGAAGAAATATTTGTTTCCTCTCTCATCTATACTTCTATTCATATCCTATATATACTTCTCCCAAATATTCATATCCGTTATACTTTAATATAGTAAATGAAGATTTTAAAAGAGATATATAGCATTATTTCATTAGTTACATTAGTGATAAACTTAATTCAACTATGGGTTGATGTTTGTATATATATATATATAGGTATGGGATCATATGAGAATAAGCTCGGGTGGTTTCCCCGGTAAGGTGGGTGTTTTAGGTGGGATACAGGAAGAGGACAGAAATTATTGGGATACAAATATAGGCAATACTACAGTAGCATGTTGTCCTTTTTGAACATGCATCTTAAGAATGCATTGTTATCTTTTATAATATTTGTTTCAAATTAGAATACTGTACATTGTACTTAAAGAATAGGAAAAGAATACTGTATATAAATACAAAATAATAAATGCGTAGTTATGTATTTATTTTTTGAAATATAAGGATAAAAATTACCTAAATAGTGGGTCCATGACCAACAACCCTAATTTTACTCCATCCCAAGACTATTGTCGATTGTAAAACTCCATCCCAAAACTTACGCCATGCACGGCCAGCGACCGTGCCACCGCCCCGCCGCCCACCGCGTTCTTCAGGGGCTAGTGGAGGTCAATGTTTTTTTGTTTTGTTTTGAAATTTTTTTTGAGTTTTTGTTTTCAGATATGATGAAATTTGTTTTTTTTTTTGTTTTTTTTTGTTTTTTGTTTTTTGTTTTAAAGAATGAATCCAGTTTGTTCATTCTATTAACGTTCTTGAATCCAGTTTGTTTTAAAAAATGAATCTAGTTTGTTCTTTTAGTTGCTTTCTTATGGTCTTTCTTGAATCCAGTTTGTCCATTCTATTAACGTTCAGAATGAACAAGGCAGGTTATTATTATTATTTTCCTGTAGGAACAAAGCCTGTTATTATTATTATTATTTTTTCTGTATGAAAAATGCATGTTTTTTGTTTTTTTTGGATGAAAATATGTATATATATATTTGTTTGTATGGAATAGATGATTCAACAGTGTGCTCTTTCCTGTCAAAATCACAGTACTGAAATCATCATTTGTTTGAGGATATCATCAAATTAGAATACGTTGATACAGGCTTTTCCTTGTTTGGTAGCTAGCAGTATTAGATGTTGGAAAATTGCACTAAAAATGGCATTTTAAGTGACCATTTTGTGGTATAAATATATGTGAGTCCACTTCCGATTTTGGATCGGGTCAAAGTGGATTCCGGTTCTTCGTAGTGAGACGAAGATATCGATATATTATACACTCAAAATGGATAATGGGTGAATGAGAAATTGATTCTCAAAGTAGACCCATTTGAGATGGAATTAAAGTGTGGAAAAGCTTATGTAGTTTTGTCCCACATTGGATTGGAATGAACCTTTGAACCACTATATATACAAGAGTCCTTTTATGACTAAGTAACTTGTATAGCATAGAGGCTCTCTCTCGCGCGCAAGGGGGGGGGGTGTGCAAATCAAATCCCAAACTGAGCCTGAAAAGGCTTGACTCGTTTACGCCCGCAAAAATTGGCTGGCCTTGCGGACATACGTTATGCCATATTATTTTCGAACGAGTTTTCCATCTCAGACCACATGAGATCGAACTTACCTCTCGAGAGGTAGTCCGATGTCTCGAACCAAGTCGTGTCTCGCGGACCAATTTGATGTCTCGAAGCTAGCACTTCTCGACGTCTCGCGGCACAGACTATGTCTCGAAGGTATGCAGACATGAACGATGTCTCGAACAGCGACTCTGGTGACCTCTCGACTGCGACCTTTCATCTACTGGGTCCGTTCAGAAATGACTCTTGGTATTACGGAATTAATATGATTAATTCCAATCATTATTTTCAGAGTTATTTCCCTTATAATGGACTTGTTAGTGGGTGTAAATAAGTTGCTAGTGGAGGGAAGTTACAAATGGGAATTAAATGCCAGATTTAATGTAATGATCCCATCCTCTACTACATATTCGTTGGTGAGCAGCAGATTTGTAAGAACACAAGAACAGAACACACCTACGAAACACTTTTCTCCTCAAAACTTTGCTCATCCTTTCCTTCAAGCCATCTGCGTTCATCCCACGGTTTAGTTCTCCGGGCTCCAAGTTTGTGTGCTCAAACGTAGGAGTCGTAGTACGTTTTATCCTGGGAAACTTAGACCGCAACGTTCCAGCACCCCGGGAAGCGGTAAATAAGGTTTTAAGGAAAGTGGCAACGCGACTCGTACTTACAACCGCCCAAGTTCGTCCAGTTCACCCCGTCATCTTCCAAGGCCACTCAACACAGCGTGGTTCCTTCTTCATCTTGTAATTGTTTGATCCTACGTGGATTATTTCTCCTTTGTAACTTGTTTTGTTGTTGTTTTCCAATTTCTTTGTATTTCCGATTGTCAGAGGCAGATCCTCTAACATTAGAGCCACTGAGGAGTTCTAATGAAAAATAGTATTTCTCAGAGCCTCCAAAAAGGACGCATGATTTTGAATAAGTTTGATGATGCATGTGATAAACATGAACAGTATTGTATAGCTGAAAATTTTAAAAAATAACATGACTAAAAGTATGAGGAAGATCTCTTAAAATTTTTTTTTCAAGAAAAAAGAAAACACACCGCTATTTTGTGTGCCCATAAAATTGATACAACAGCATATGAAAGCCCACATACTGCCAGTTTAACTAGGGGTGAGCATAATTACCAAAAAACCGACGAAACCGATAATCGAATCGACCAAAAATTTCGGTTATCGGTTATAAGGTCAAAAAAAATTTCGGTTATCGACTTTTAAAAACCGCGGTCACCGAATAACCGACACTATATATATATATATATGTATGTATGTATAAATTAAAAGAAAAAAGGTCACTACCACTCAAGGTCTCACCCATAGCTACTGCCTTATTTCCCACTCAGTTCTAATTTTCGCACTTTGCAAGTTCGCAGCCTTAAATCGCATAGATTTCACTCATGGGTTGTTTGGTTCACGGAATAGGTAGGGAATGACATAGCATTCCCAGTAATAATCTATTCCGTTGTTTGGTTCGCATTTGTATTCCCAGGAACATTGTTCTTGGGAATGAGCTATTACCCTTGCAAGGGTAATAGCTATTACCAGGGCCACCCGGTATTAACCTATTCTTGACCTCTCAAGAATAGGTATTTTATTATAATTTCTTTTTTACCTTTTTTTAAACCTAAAATTTTTTACGCTCACTTTTTACAGATTGAATTCATCGCATCACCTCTCTCTGTCGCATCACCTAAACCTAAAACTCATTGCATCACCTCTCTCTGTCATAGCACGCATCTCACCTTCGCCATTGCAGATTGAATTCTTCTAAAAAGATATTTTTATGATCTTCTTTGTTTTTGCGAATTATTATTTAAACAAATTATTATTTTAATTATATAATAATTATTGCGGCTGTGGCACCGCGCTATATATGGCGCGGCGTGGTGCCGCAACAGTATATATTCAACGCCGCAGCCGCAGCCGCAGTAGTATATATTTGTGAATACATATTGTTGCGGCTGCGGCACCGCGCCGTAGCTGTAGCAGGTTTTATATATATATATATATATATATATATATATATATATATATATATATATATATATATATATATATATATATATATATATATATATATATATATATATATATATATATATA